>NC_061114.1:146341322-146434965 GCF_002878395.1 Capsicum annuum
ATTGTACAGTTTCCACCGTTACATAATCTCACATATCAATAATTGGAAGAATAAATCTACTAGGCAGTAGGATACGGGGTAACAACAAACCCAGTGAATTCCCACAAAATGGGGTCTGGGGAGGGTAAGATGTACGTAGTCCATATGCTACCTCTGAAGAAGTAGAGCAGTAGGATACGGGGTAAGGCTACTATGAAAAAAAAAAGTAGGATATAGGATAAAATAGGATTATTAAATAATAAGTAAAGGTAAAATGAGAAAAAATATACATAAGGTAACGACGCTATCCCACCACATCGGTGGTTATATAAAATGGGATTTTTCATGGTTATCTAACCATGGAATCAAATAATACCATGCAATATGTTTTAAGTAACAAGTAAACAAACATGTTATAGTGACCATACAATACAATACAATACAATACCATGGGTAACAGTTGTAAAAAAATGGATCTTAGGTCTACCTCGACCCCAAAAGCTATCTCATCATGGAGGATTGTCCAAGCCCATATAAGAAGACCAATTGCCCATCCCTTTCTGATATGGGATACTTAAGACTCCTCCACATACCCAAGCCTTGTTAACTAGCGCATGGATAGTATAATTTGGGGCCCAACATTGGTGGTCAAAGAATTGGGATGGGTCTGGCTCTGATACCATGTAAAGAATGGATCTTAGGCTCAACTCAACCCCAAAAGAGTTAGGCTCAAGATTCATTCTTTACATGGTATCAGAGTCGGGCTCATCTCAATTCTTTGTTCACCAATGTTGGGCCCCGATATTATATAATTCATGCTCCAGTTAATGAGGCATGGGCGTGCAGGGGAGTTTCAAGAGTCCCATATCAAAAAGGATGGATAGTTGGTCTTCTTTTATGGAGTTGGCAGTCCTCCCCTCATGATCTAGCTTTTTGGGATTTAGTTGGACCCAAGATCCATTCTTTACACGGGTCACAAAACTCACACAATTATATAGCAACAACAAACCATGAAGAGATTTGAGAGACATCAACACTCTCATGATAGGGTATGAAGTCACACAATTTTAAAAGTTTGATTACCATAATGAAAATGTCATCATGTCTCACAGGATCACTTGGAATAGGAGGGGATAATACATACCTTGAGGATGGGCCTTTGAGTTTGCTTTTTCGTCCATCACACATGGTTCACAAAGCTTTCCTTCCCGTGCATTATCTTAGACCAATAGACTTGGTCCACCTGCTTCTTCTTTGGAGCATCCTCTGTAGGTGACTCATTTGTTAAACTCATAAGGTTAGGTGTTTCACAAACTATCACCAAGCATCAATCAACCCATGAGAGTTTGTTCATCCTCCTCCCTCGAGTTCGACTCCTCATCACTTTTTCCAAGTTTGGAATCCTTAGGTAAGAACTCTGTTAGGTCTTCAAGCCTATACTTACGAGGAACTCTCTTTGGATCCCCCTTTTGGGGTATTGGCTCATGAACCTGCAAAAGAGAAGGGATGACACTAGGTTAAATGCTACTATCAGGGTTAGTAGGTAACAAGGGATTGGTATTGACAAGCCCCACAACTAAGTGTTCCTTGTCCACATCGTTCAAGCAACTCCTTGGCTCATCAACCTTACACAACTCCTTTCCTTGAGCGAAGTCTTCCTTCCCTTGAATTAGAGATAATCCATTTCCGTCTTCTCAATTTCTTCCCTCTTAAGTACTTCTCGGAACTCCCTCGTGATCTTGTAATCCCTACTCACTAGAAAGGGTGTCAAGGGAACAATAGTAAGCTTTCGTCCTCCAAATACAAATGAGTATTTATTAGACCTCCCTCGATATTGCCATCCCTCTTAACTTGCCAAGGCCTACCAAGAAACATATGACATGCTCGCATGGGCACAACATCACATCGCACTTTATCTCGATACCTGCCCATGCTAAAACTAATGAACTCTTGCTTGATCGCCTTTATTTGACCACTCTCATCAAGCCATTAGAGCTTGTAAGGCTTGGGGTGTCAGCGTATGGAGTTCCATTCGGTCAACCAATATGCAAAACATCACACGAGTGCTACTCATCCCATCACTGACCATGGAACCTACCTACTCCATTATGTTAAACCTTACATGAAATAGGTTTACACTTCGGTCAGGTTCCTCTTTAAAAAGGTCCCTCATTATTCGCCTTAAGGCGCATAAGTTCAAGTCCTCCAATTACTCACCATCTCTTTCTGAGATTGCTACATCATGCCTAACATTGGAAGTGTTTTGGGTTTGTCCACTTGTTAAAGCCTTGAGATTGTTTTGGTAGGCAGAATTTAAGGAGTTAAAACGTGGTATAAATGTTATCCCAAGCTTAATCCTAGTATATCTCACCCTATCTCATCCAACTTGGGATTACTTTATCCCAGCTCTAATGTGTATAAATTAGTCCAAGAAGACTATAATCCCCGGATAATTTAGACCACGTACCAAACGACCCCTAAGATCTTTACCCCAAGCCCAGCCCAAACTTTGGTATAGTAACAATCTCTTAATGTACCAAGTGAAACTTTTTTCCTCGCTTGAGCAATCCCATAAAAAATCCCTCTCAATATTTTCCATCTTCCCTACAACACTTTCCACACTTTCCATAGCATGTAACAAATAAATAAAATATATGTGGGAATGCTCAACTGAGTACTCTTAATAAACCACCGCCCCCCCCCCCCCCAGATAAATATCTTTTTTGTCAACTTGCAAGGCTCTTTTCTACCCTTTTATTACTAGATTTCAAGATGAAAGGTCCTTATTAGTGACTCCTAGAGGCAAACCTATGAGAAATATAAGAGAAGAATATTATTGATTATTGTATCTACATGATTACACTGAGACCCTATTTATAGACACTACATTCCTATTATTTTCCAAATAGGACACTACATTACATTCCTTTTTTAAGTAGGATTCTATATGTTATTCCTATTTTACTCATACTTCCATACACCCCATCAAGCTGGTGCATATAAGGCATATGTACCAAGCTTGTGAGGGACTTGGTGAAGCTATCCACAAGAAAACTGGTAAGGACTTCTTTGGACATCTGGGAGACCTTAGTTAAAACGGAACAAACTAAAAAAGTGGTTGAAAAAGTAGTAAACGTTGTCGGAAAGTTCATTTGTTGCTGGAAAATTGCCAAAAACTAGTACATATATGGGTCATCTCGAATCAAGAGATATGAGTAGATCTTAAACAAGAAAGTCACTGAAAACTTGCCGAAATATGCTCACACGCCGGATTATTAGATTTGATGGTTAAAAAGTGGTCAAAATCTGAGAAATATTAAATGGGTAAGGTTAAAATGATGGCACGGTCCTACTGAAAAGAGATTGTTGAACTTTCCAAACCAGGCTAAAGGAGACTGTTTTAGACCATGAAATTATATGAGTAGGGTCAGAATGATGGCACGACCCTATGCGAATCAGATTTTAGGAGTCACCGAAACAACGCACAAAACTACGCAAATCAAATCTGAGTCACCGGAAAGGCACATGGTGTTATGAGATATGAGAAAGTAGTCTAGAAAGATGCACGATACTACGCAAATTATATATGAGAACGTAATTCGGAGAGACGCACGGTGCTATGCAAATCAAATATGAGAAAGGAGTTACCAAAAAAATGCAGGATGCTACGCAAATCAGATATGAGAAAGTAGTCACCAGCAAGATACATGGTGACTGTATTATCACCCCAACTTTTGCTAAAATAATCATTAGCCAGACGGGCAAAATATATGGGAAATAGCCATCCGCCGGCAACGGAAGCTCTTTGATACCATATGAGAAATATAAGAGAAGATTACTATTGAATTGTTGTATCTACATGATTACACTAAGACCCTTTTTATAGACACGATATTCCTATCATTTTCTAAATAGGACATAACATTACAATCTTTTTCCAAGTAGGATCTATATACTATTCTTATTCCTACTCATATTCTAAAAACCAAGATTAGTAGAAAGAGCCCCAATCGTACAATCCAGCGCCTGTGCTACGACCTTAATATTCTCAACCTCACCAACTGGAATGATCGCACAATTTCTAAGATATAAATAGAAGCAAAGAAGCATTAATGGACAGTTGGTAAGGTAGTTCGATTAATATATTGGCTGACTCGATCACTAAGCTCCCACTATCTTGAATGAGCTAGGGAAGGTCAAACCACATTAGGAAAGAACTCATTATATTACCATCCGGCAAAAGCATCCCCTACAAATTTCACATGACAAATGTCTTAAGCTTCAATTATTCAAGCATGATTTTATTTAATATTCATTAACTTTCTTTTAAAAATAAAATATGTTCATAAGGAGTTCATAGTCTTGCATATAACACAAGAAGCACTTAGAAAGTGCAACATATACAAAAAGCAACATATACAGGATGCGAGCTCTCGCCGCATCCCTTCAAGTGAGTGTTGTACTGAGTTCATGTACCATTGTCTAACACTCATGATCAGTTTCCAAATGTCTAGTTTTAGATTGAGAAATCATCATATTATTGTTTGAAGGTGGACGGCAAGACAAGAAATTTTGCAAACTTAGGATAAGTAGAGTTACAGTTGTCGTTTATCGGGGCTTCCATTCGAGCTTATAACACTTATCCTAAAGACCTTCCAGCACCAAGCAAGTGTTAGGCTATATACATCGTGTTACCACCCTCGTGAAAAGTTAGGCCAAAGTATTATCAATTCAGACCTCCACCAGCACTAGGGCCATTCAAGTACATCAAAATTTCCGTAACATCACCCCACTCCACATAAAGTATGATTCCTAACACAATTTAAAAAGGTCTTGGCATATCATTATTGTTAGAAAAGGAATAGGATTGTATAGTGTCCTATGTGGGAAGGATTGTAATACAGTGTCTATAACCATAGCTAAGTGTAATAATAATAATAAAGAATACACAATTCAATAATAGTTTTCTCCATCATTTCTTGCATGAAATTAGAATCATAGATTATCATCAATCTCTGGCAAGATCAATGGCTAGATTCTACTCCAAATTTGTGTTTTCTCGGCATTCTACTCCAAACCTGTGTATTTATTTGGTTGTTTATGTTGACAATATTGTTATCACCAGCAATGATCAAGATGGGGTTCACTAATTTAAAGCAACATTTGCTTCAACATTTCCAAATTAAAGACCTCGGCAGACTAAAGTCTATTTAGGCATTGAGGTTGCTCAATTCAGATCATGTATTCTTATTTCACAACGAAAGTATAAACTAGACATTCTAGAGAACTAAATAAGAGGAGAAAGAACATTGGCAGTCCTATAGATTTGAATATTAAACTCCCTCTAAGACAAGGGAAGCCACTCGCTGATCCCGAAAAATTTAGGTAGCCGAGTGGTAACTGGTAAGTTGAATTATCTCACATTGGCTAGACCTAGCATTTCTTTTCTTGTGAGTGGGGTAAGGCAATCTATGGAGTCTCCTTATGATAGTCATTGGGGGATGTAATTGTCCGTATTTTGAATATAAAAAGTTAAACTATGTGCAAATCATTGAATATACAAATGTTTTGATTAAGTAGGATCACCTTCTGATAGATGTTCTACATCTAGATATTATGTTTTAGGAAGTAATTTGGTGTCATGAAAGAGTGCGAAAGCATGGTTGCTTGATCTAGTGCAAAAGTAGAACTTCGAACAATGATTCTAGCAACTTGTGAGCTAGTTTGAATCAAACAGTTGCTCACAGAACTAAAATTTTAGTGAAATTAGTCAGATGAAACTTGAAACTTGTGTGGGATAACCAAGCACCCCTTCATATATCATCAAATTTGGTTTTTCATGAGAAGACTAAGCACATTAAGACTACCTATCACTTTGTTGGAGGAAAGATACTCATAGGAAATATTTTTACAAAATTTGCGAAGTCGAGTGATCAACATGCAAAGATACACCATTCACCAAGTCCCTCACTGATCCTCGTATTTGTTACACCTATAACAAGATTGGTAAATATGACTTATATGGACCATTTTGTGGGTTAGGGGTGGGGACAGGGGTGGGTTTGTTAGAATAGGAATCAAAATAGAATTGTACATAGTGTACTTTCCTATGTAGAAAAAGATTGTAATATATAGTATCTACAAATAAGACACGGTGTAATAACATAGAATACACAATTCAATAATATTTTTCTTCTTTATTTCTCACTATTGTATTAAGATAGTAATACAACTAAACCTTAATCCCAAGCTATTTGGGGTTAGTTACATGAATCCTCACTCATTTGAAACCATTTCATTCCAATATTCAATAACTAGGTCCTTTAAAACTAGAATTTCTCTATGTATCTGACTTTCACCGACATAAATTCTACAAGACTAAGGACACTCCTACCAAACATTAGACCTAACGTAAAAGCTTAGAAGTTACGAACATGCCTAAGCCTTAATCCCGACTAGTTGGTATATTCTTATACATCTTTTTCTTCAATTATGGATTCAACGAAACTGTAGTAGCTTCTTCAATGGTTAAACTTAAATTGCAACATCATCACTCTTTGTTGAAATATTGGTTCCCAGTCCCCCTATATGGAGCAACCTTTATATATGTTTGACCAAACATAACCACGCAGCAACATGATTACCGCCAGACTAACTCCAAAGTCTGACACCTTAATTGGTCAAAATGATACCTGGGAAACAACAGAAGTGACATTAATTTATCTTATTTTTTTGCAAATTAATTTTGCACAACGTTTCTATTTTCATTGTTTTAGTGGAATTGGTGAAGTTAGTTACAAACCATGAAATTTCTAATGACTGATAGATAGGAAATAAAAACCCTACCATATAAACAGAAGCACGCAATAAAGAGGATGGGAGGCAATAGATACCTTGATGGCCAACACCTTATTGTGAAATAAAAAATATATGCAAAATAAAGGAACTTGCCTTAAATGTGTACGTTTGACGGTGTCGGTTGAAGGGTGATGGCTCCATAATTTTGGGGGGCCCAAATTTTCCTAATATGTGTATATATTAAGTTCAAATTTTTATCATTACGGTAAATGAAAGGGAGCCTTGGAGTAACTGATAAAGTTGTTGTCATGTGACCGGAGATCATGGGTTCAAGCTGTGGAAACAACCTCTGGCAGAAATGCAAGATAAGATTCCGTACGATACATCCTTGTGGTGGGGCACTTTCCCAGACCCTGCGCATAGCGGGAGCTTTAGTACACCAGCCTGCCCTTTTTTTAAAGGTTATCTAATGGATATCTATCTATAAGCCTCCTCAAAATGTGATATTTGAAATCATGAAAATAACTTAAGCTCATTTATATTAATTTGTTTTTAAGAACTATTTAGTGTTTTAAAGACAATTGTATAATTTTTCGTAGTAAAAAAGAAAATATGAAATTATTGAGCATAAGTTGTGAACAGAATAGTATTTTTTTTTCTGGAATCCCTTTGTTGATTTGTGAATATTTAAGATTTGATTTTGTAAGACCATAATTCATCTGATGAAATCAGATCTGATTTGCTATAGATAGTTTAGGTAATTAGATCAAAAGAAGATCATATCTTGATTGTCATATCAGCTAGAATCAAGCGATTTGATTCCGTGCGTGTTTGCTTTTCTGTAATATAAATTTGTAGCTCTCAAATGAATAAAATGTACACTTTTAATACCAATCTTACATGGCATCAGAGCAACTTAATTCTTGTGTTGTCGATGACTAAAACAACATTTATTGGGCTACGTCACCCAACGGCATTAACAAAAGCCGAGAGTTCTGTTAACAAAGTTTCGACAGAGATAACAATGAACCAAGGTGGCGATTCTTCTCATAAGAAAAGGAAGTCGAGGTGTGATTTTTGCAAAAAATACCAGCACACTCGTGAGACTTATTAGAAAATCCATGGGTCGCCCAACTGGAACAAAAAAATGGCAGAAAACCATGGCAGTCAGGCTTTTCATTATACCAGCAAAGAACCGGGGCTGAAATCTTCTTCAGAAATGCCACCATTCACCAAAGAACCGCTAGAGAAACTACACAAACTTCTCCAATCTCAACTCTAATCGGGTAAACCTAATCATTCTATTCCCACTTGTTCTTTTACCCAAACAGGTAATGTGCCATGTGTTTTATTAGTACAGATTCTACTAGTATAAGCTCTCAGGTCATAGATTCAGGGGCTAGTGATCACATGACATAGAACTCCCATTTTTTGTCGACTTACACTCCCTTAGCAGGAAATAAAAAGGCCAAAATTGTTAATGGTTCCTCCTCAGCAATTTGCTGGGAAAGGGACAATCAAACCAACCTCTTTTTTGACTCTTTTTGATGTCCTTAATGTTCCAAAATTGTCTCATAATCTTTTGTCAATCGGCAAGTTCACTCAGAACCTTAATTGTCGTGTTATCTTTGACGATATTTCATTTCATGTGTATTTCAGGACAAGGTCTCGGGGAGTATGATTGGCAATTCTAGAGAGTCTGAAGGTCTCTATTTTCTTGAAGGTTGCTATTCAGTAAATTTTAGTTCAGCTTGTTTGAACTCTGTTGTAGTTGATAATAAAGTCATGTTATGGCACTATAGACTTGGCCATTCTAGTTTTCACTATTTGGAACTCTGGTTACCATAGTTGTTTATGAATAAAACTACATCCTCTTTTCAATGTAAGTTCTGCGAAATGGCTGAACACAGACGTTCATCTTTTTCATCCTAAAGTTACCATGCCACAAAACCCTTTAAGTTAATCCATAGTGATGCTTGAGGGACCTTTTAAGGTAGAAACTGTAAATGGAAAAAGGTGGATTGTGAGTTTCATAGATGATCACACTAGACTAACTTAGGTGTGTGTACCTATTGAAAGACAAAGGGAAATAAAACATATATTTGAGGCATTTTATGTTATGGTTGAGACACAATTTCATAAGAAGATTCAAATATTTCGGAGTGATAGTTAGAGAGTTTTTTAATGATCTCCTAAGCAATTTTTTCAATTCTAAGGGAATAATGCACCAAAGTTCATGTCTTGATACATCCCAACAAAATAGAGTAGCAAAGAGAACAAATAGGTATCTTATGGAAGTAACTAAAGCCTTAATGTTCACAAGCGGAGTCCCTAAAGAAATTTCTTTAGGGAGAAGCTCTTTTGACATCCACCTATCTTATTAATAGGATGTCTTCCCGTGTTCTAGGTTTTAAAACCCCTTTCAGTATGTTCAAGACATACTTCCCTACTTCTAAAGTGAAGGCCACAAGACAATGCAATGGCTTCCTACCTACTAACCTTCTACCCTAATACGCGTCTCCATACCTTAATTGTACGTAAATAATATTTCTTGCCTTGTTTACCGATGCAACCAACATCATCAAGTGATCAACATCATTTTCATTTTCTTTGACCTTTCTCTTCGAGTAACATGTAATATCTCTTTAATGTATTATATTTCCTTGGCCTATTTCCAAATCATAGAAACAACTATATAAAATAAGAGATACCACGGTAATTGTCAACTAACTTCAGAAAAAAAATCAAGCATTGCATCTTGCATATTGAAGAAACAAAAAGTGATTTTAAGTTATCAATTTGTTGAATCAAGTTCCACTATTTTATCTTTCTATTATTTTTGAATCTAGAATTTATTATTTTGATGTTTTTACTTCATAGGTATATATTTTCTTTTTAGTTATTTATTAGAATTTAAATATGTCAACTAGAAAATACAAATTCAAATTAAGATTGAATACAACTTGTATCCACAAAATCTACTTCCCAAGAAACTTTAGAGAGAGAGAGAGAGAGAGATTGAAACATTAATACACTCCCAAGAAGAACCTTTGATAACTTTTCAACAAAAAAATCCAAAAATTAGAAAATATGGAGTATGTTTCAAGAGAGATTAAAAAGATTGGATATACTAGAAATTGGAAAAAGAATTATTTGAAGAGGTCCATCAAAGTAATTTTTTAATAACTTTGCATATAAGAAAATTAGAAAAATTGATTTCAAATGAAATTAAGGTTTTCTTCTCTTTTTCACCAAAAACCTTAATGCCTCTCATTGAGTTTTGCTTTAGACCACCATATCAATTAAGCCATCCTGCAGTTTAATGAAATGATTACCTTTGTTAACTTGTCTCCACCATTCATCAATTTGCTTTCCCTTTTGTAGCTGCTCGTTATTCAGATACTCTCTTGTTGCTGTATTGAGTGTCCAAATGCGCAAGTTCTGACAACTGCTAATGAAATCAAGTAGGATACTTTGAGGATTATTGGGATCAGAGCTTTTCTCCTCTTTATGGAATGAAAGAATTTTTCTGGTTGTCTCCACCTAACAACAAATTGTAAAAAACACAAAAAATGTACCACAATCGGCTAAAGCATAAAAAACATAACTTAATTACAACTTATATCTACATGAAAAGCAGAAAAAGAAAATAAAAAATAAACATGCTTCAAGAAGAATGAGCTACCAAAGCTTTAAACATGATAAAAAGAAAACTGCAATGACGTATTTCTGGTTCAGCACCTGGATGGAGAATCTTCTAAAATATGGGAAACGTCTAACCCCACCAATCCCCATTCCAAGGAGCCAACAGTTGCTCTTTCCCACTTGCTCCTTCGTGACCGGAACCACCCAATAATGGAGGCCCCTTTTCCCTCCACCATCTTTTCACAGTAATTCTTGAAATTCAGAGAGATAAATATGAAAGCAATGCAATTAAACTAGCACCTAAAACATCAAGGCCATTACCAAAACGATTGTATTAAAGTTCAATCAGTTCATAAGATGCAAAAAAGTAATCAGCTTATATCCAAGAAGGAAAACCTTTCTTGAGTCTGTATTTAAAGCATTCATCACTAGTTCAACCCGAATAATTTGTGCAAGTAACCACGTAACATGGTTCGTCGTAAGTATTTGATGATCACCCTCTTGAAGACGCAATACTAACTTGTCCACGAACTCCACAAAATCAATGCATCCACTTTTCATGAGAAAAAAGAATATATCTGAGAATATAAGCCACTCCTGCCAACAATTGATTTCTGCAAGAAAGAAAGGAGAGTACATTAAAGCTATCAAATTAAGTCAACCACAAAGATGAAGCGAAACATACTAGGAAACAGAGTAAATCATTAATATCAACAATATACTAAAGGTAGAATATGTGAGAGTGAACATATTATGTGACCCAATAATGCACGTGACCTTTCTCAAAGAAGCATGCATCCAGGTGCACAGTTCTCACCCACAGCAAGCACCCCGTATCACATTTCATTGTCAAGCTAGATAAGTTAAGGCTTTATAGCACAACAATTCAGAAAGACACTCGTGTGTCTTCTACTTTCCTTTCACAGCATCAGCATTTTCATATGTATGTCATGCCCTTGGGATGGAATATTATGAATCAACTGAAAAAACATTATTTTTTTTACTTTCTATCAGATTAACATAATTTTTACTTTCACATGACAATGAAAATTGAATTCTCATAGCCAGGATATGAAAGGGAAGCACTATGCTGGAGATACTGCACCCGACTAGTAATATTGATAATTAACATTATAAGAAAGAGAAGAGGAAAACTTTGAAATGTACAAATTGGCAACTCGTAAAACAATCTCAAGCAGAGTTCGAAGTCTGAGAATATTGCCTGAATTAGTCAACTTCAATAATTCAACGATTCTTTCAATAACTGCCTCGCAAACCATTTCCGATGTAAAAACTGCACCCAGAGTTGGAGCCTGGGCATGAAGCCTGTGACAGGGAGCCACGAGAAGCACACGTCTCCACCAGTCTGGGGATGGAGTGTTCCGAAGTGCATGCTTTAGACAACGCAAAGCTCGCTCCCAATCCAGACTTCCTTTTTGAATGGATGCTGCAAGATCCTATTTCCAAATAAATGCAAGTACAATTAAAGAGCAAAAAGATTTCAACTATAAACAGAGGTATTGTAGATTAGCTTTTGGACGAGTGTAAGAATGTCCTCAAGATATAACAACTGGTCCATGTAAGATAAATAAAGCTCTGGACCGTATACTGTCTATCACGTATACATACATACATTAGCACAAGAAAATAGAGAAGATTGACATAGGCAGCATATGCTACAGCCTTTTTTAAATAAGAATATCGTAGCTATAGCTTATATTTATTTTATGCAGATTAAACCTGCCTTTGAGCCCAAGTTACATACTTCATCTATTTGGTCAAACACCTCTTCTGCAGCACATCTGACTGAGAAAAGCCACTCAGCATCCATAAATGTGCCTCAAAAATGAACAATAAGGTTCTGCTTGGTAAATAACAAGTCGTAACTGGATTTCTGGATATCACCTAGAACCCCCATCCTAAAGATAATGAAGAATACATGTAACTTGAATGGATAACAACTACTGTAGTATACAGTCCACTTGGCAGAGCCTATACTATCTCCTTTTACCTTAAGTCACAAATTATACGACTCCAAGAGGGCACCCAATGAGGTGGTTGAGTGGTTAATACAATGGAATAAAAACTATGGCAGCTCATGTTTCGAGTCCCTATAGAGAACAAAACACTCAGTTATTTATCCCAATATGCCCAAGTTTGCAGGAGAAGTTGTCAGGTACATGTGCTTCTACAAAGCAGCAGGTTCATGATGGACTAGTCGAAATGCGTGCAACCTGATCTAGACACCACTGGCAGCCGGGGCACAGCTGTTTACAAGAGCTTAGAGTATCTATACTCGAGCATTTCACTGAGCCTTGATAGGATAGTTGAGGAATCACTCTTATCTTTTTTTGGGCACAATAGCAAAGACTAGTCCATCTCAATCTACAAAAAGCAATGCCTTGGCATGCAACCCAAAAAGATATAAGAATGATCACTGGAAAAGAACTCTTTCGAACCTGATACTAGCCAAAAATATTCTAACCAATAAGGCAATTCTCTTATATGGCAATATTAGATAGGTGAGACGAGCGAGAAAACTAATAAAGTAGTAAGTTGTTAATAAACATAATAATAATAATAATAATAATAATTGGGAGAATTAATGGAGAAAAAAAATATTAATAAAAATTGTGCGTTTACATAATTACATCCAGACCCTATTTATAGATACTACATTATAATCATTTTCCAAGTAGGATTTTTATATACAATTCTTATTCCTACTCATATTCTAACACTCCCCTCAAGCTGGTGCATACAAGTCATATGCACCTAGCTTGTTACAAATGTAATTAATACGAGGACCGGTGAGGGACTTCGTGAAGATATCTGCAAGTTGATCACTCGACTTCACAAACTTTGTAACAATATCTCCTAAGAGTATTTTTTTTCTTTGACAAAGTGACAATCAATTTCTCTGTGTTTAGTCCTCTCATGAAACACTGGATTTGATGCGATATGAAAGGCTGCTTGATTGTCACACACAAGTTCCATCTTACCGGTTTCTGCAAATTTTAGTTCTCTCAACAGTTGTTTGATCCAAACTAGCTCACAAGTTGCTATAGCCATTGCTCGATATTCTGCTTATGCACTAGATCGAGCAACCACACTCTGTTTCTTACTCTTCCAGGAAACCAAATTATCTCATACTAAAACACAATATCCGAATGTAGAGCATCCATCAAAGAGTGATTCTGCCTAATCAGCATCTATATATCCAATGATATGCTCATGACCTCAATCCTCGAAGAGTAGTCCTTTACCTGGAGCTGACTTTATATATCGCAGAATACGAACAACTACATGCCAATGACTATCATAGGGGGAAGTCATAAACTGACTTACAACACTCACACGAAAGGATATGTCAGGTCAAGTCACTGTGAGATAATTCAACTTTCCAACCAACCACCTATACTTTTCAGGATCACTGAGTGGCTCCCGTTCCTGGCACAAGTTTGGCATTTGGATCCATATGAGTCTCAATGGGTCTACATCCCATCATTCCTGTCTCCTCAAGAATATCTAAGGCGTACTTGCATTGAGAAATAACAATACATGATCTGGACTGAGCAACCTCAATACCTAGAAAATATTTCAATCTGCCGAGTCCTTTAGTCTGAAAATGCTAAAAGAGATGTTGCTTCAACTTAGTGATACCATCTTGATCATTGTCGGTGATGAAGATATCATCAATATAAACCACCAAATAAATACACAGATTTGGTTCAAAATGGCGCTAGAACACTGAGTGATCAGCTCCACTATGAATCATGCCAAATTGCTGAATTACTGTGCTAAACTTTCCAAACCAGGCTCAAGCAAATTGTTTCAGACCATAGAGTAACCTGTGCAATCGACATACAAAGGCTACTACACTCCCCCTAAGCAACAAAACCAGGTGGTTGCTCTATATAGACTTCTTCCTCAAGATCACCGTATGGAAAAGCATTCTTAATGTCTAACTGATAAAGATGCCAATGACGAACAGCAACAATAGATAAGAAAAGATGGACAAATACTATTTTAGCCAAGGGAGAGAAAGTGTCGCTATAATCAACAACAACAACAACAACAACAAACCCAGTGTATTCCCACTTAGTGGGGTCTGGGGGGGTAAGATGTACGCAGTCCATACCTCTACCTCTGATGAAGTAGAAAGGCTGTTTCCGAAAGACCCCCGGCTCAAGTCACGAGATATCACACAAACACATAGTACAGCACAGCAGCAGATGACATAACATAGATACGGCACCCATAGGGAATATAAAACAGAGTAAAGCAGGAATGCAGGAATAATAAAGCAGAGGAAAGCACACAGATTCGTAATAAACATGGAACACGGAACACGAAACACTGAATACAGAATCATAACAGGAATACACCCCCACCAATTAATTCCCTACACTAGCGACCCGAACTGGCCCTAATCCTCTGCCGTAATTCGCATCTTCCAGACCTTCCTATCTAGGGTCATGTCCTCGGTGAGCTGTAACTGTTCCATGTCCCGCCTAATCACCTCACCCCAGTACTTCTTCGGTCTACCTCTACCCCGTCTAAAACCATCCAACGCTAGCCTCTCACACCTACGGACCGGGGCATCCATGCCCCTCCTCTTCACGTGTCCGAACCATCTCAATCGTGCTTCCCGCATCTTACACTCCACTGAAGTCACACCAACCTTCTCCCGGATAGTCTCGTTCCGAACTCTATCCCCTCGGGTCAGTCCACACATCCAGCGCAACATCCGCATTTCTGCCACCTTCATTTTTTGGATGTGGGAGTTCTTAACTGGCCAACACTCCGCTCCATACAGCAAGGCCGGACGGACTACCACCCTATAGAATTTGCCTTTAAGCTTGGGCGGCACCTTCTTATCACACAGCACCCCCGATGCGAGTTTCCACTTCATCCATCCCGCCCCAATACAGTGCGAGACATCCTCGTCAATCTCACCGTTACTCTGGATCACGGACCCGAGATACTTGAACTTATCCCTCTTCCCTACCTCCTGTGCTTCTAGCCTCACTACTACCTCATTCTCCCGCCTCACGTCATTAAACTTACATTCCACATACTCTGTCTTGGTTCTGCTCACCCTGAACCCTTAAAGTGTCGCTATAATCAAGCCCAAATATTTGTGTGTATCCTTTGGTAACAAGGCAAGCCTTAAGCCGATCAACCTGACCCTCTGGACCAACTTTGACTGCATAAACCCAATGACAACCAACAGTAGATTTACCTGCAGGAAGGGAAACAAGCTCCCAAGTACCACTCGTATGCAAAGTAGACATCTCATTTATCATAGCCTTCTTCCATCCTGAATGAGAAAGTGCTTCACCTATAGTCTTAGGGATGGAAGCAGAGGACAAAGATGATACAAAAGCATAATAGGGTGATGATAGACGATGATAACTCAAGAAAGTATAATGTGGATTAGCATTACGAGTGGAATGCATACCTTTTTGAAGTGCAACTGATTGGCTAGGAAAAGGCAAGTCTGCAGTAGAAGCAGTGTCCGGCGCATTACATGAATCATCAAAGACTAATGTTGGTCGCGGACGACGATAATAAGTCAGAAATGGTGGCACTGCAGCTGGAGATGTAGAAGTGGTGGCACAGCAGCTGGAGATGTAGAAGTAATCATTAATTCCTCAAAAGGTTGGTACAGGTAAATCTGGAGATACGGGCAAGACCTCAGAAATATCAGGATGATCAGAAGATGTATAATAAGGTTGAGATTCAAAAAAGGTGACATCGGCGGACATAAGGTAGCGACGAAGATCTGATGAATAAGAACGATACCCTTTTTGAACTCGAGAGTAACCAAGAAACACACACTTGAGAGCACGAAGGGCTAATTTATCTTTTCCAGGGGCTAAGCTATGAACCAAGTATGTGCTCCCAAAGATATAAAGGAGGGTAGAGAAGAGAGGTGACTGTGGAAACAATATAGAATGGGGAACCTGATTCTAAATGGAAGATGATGGCATTCTATTAATTAGATAGCCAGATGCAAGGACTGCATCGCCCCAAAAATGCAGCGATACATGGGATTCAATGAGAAGAGTGCGAGCAGTCTCAAGAAGATGACTATTCTTCGTTTCTACTAAACCGTTCTGCTGAGGGGTGTACGGACAAGACGTCAGGTGAATAATTCCTTGATGAGAAATAAACTCTCGAAACTGAGAGGATAAGTATTCTAAGGCATTATCACTATGAAAAGTACAAATAGGAACACCAAATCAAGTTTGTATTTTAGCACAAAAAATTTTGACTATAGAAAATAAAGAAAAACCGAGTACATCTTGAAAAATTATTAATGAAACTAACAAAATAACGAAACCCTAAGGGTGAACTGACTCTACTAGGACCCCAAACATCAGAATGAACTAATAAGAAAATAGACTCTAAACGACTCTCAATACTAAGTGAAAAAGTAGCACGTTGTGTTTTCCAAGTTGACATAACGCACAATCTAATGTGGATAAACTAGACAAACTAGGCACCATCTTTTGTAGCTTGGATAGACTCGGATGTCCCAAACATTTGTGAATTAGGTCTGGAGGATCTGTAACGGAGCATACTGTGAAAGAATTTGAAGAGGTAAGATGGTAAAGGCCTTGTGATTCATATCATGTGCCAATCTTCTGTCTCGTACTACAGTCCTGCATTAGAAAAGAATCATCAAAAAAAGTTATGCTACAATGACGGGCACGTGTCAAACGACTAGCAGATGCAAGATTAAAAGGACAACCAGGGACATAAAGAACAGAGTCTAACAGAAGAGAGGGGTTTGGCTTGTCCAACTCCCTTTGGTTTTGTTCAGATCCCATTGGCTAGTAATAGCAGGAAGAGATTGTGAATAAACAATATCATACAAAAGTGATTTGTTACCAAAAATATGATTAGAAGCACCTGAGTCCACAATCCATGATCCAAGAGTACTAGACTGTGAAACACAAGCGAAAGGATTACCAGCAATAGAAGCATCAGGCTGGGCAACCGAGACTATTTGGAGAGGTATCTGCTTACTTGCTCGATATTAAAGGAACTCATCGTATTCTATTTGGGTAATATGAGCATGATTTGAAGGTCGATTAGACTCTGATACCATGCAAAAAATGGATCTTGGACCTAACTAAACCTCAAAAGCTAACTCATGAGGGGAGGATTCCCCAAGTCTTATATAAGGAGACAAATTACCCATCCCTTTTTCGATGAGGGATACTTAACACTCCCCCGCACCAGTGTTGTGAAAAGCGCTGAAGTGCTCACTTAAAGCGTGAAGCAAAGCGAAGCGACAGTGGGTCACTTTTTACACTTGAAGCATTAGGGTGACGAAAAATCTCTAGTTTTATGTCCAGAAGCGAGAAGCGCTGAAGCAAAAAAAACGCAGAAAAGCTCGTTTGAGTGGATATTTAAGGGTTTTATTGCTTTTTTAATTCATTTTAGTTAAAACCCTTAAGTAACTATATAACTGCATTGCTGCTGCTGCGACTTTTCTCGACAACTTCTGAAGGTATACGACTTCTTCTCTCTATTTCTCTTCTTCTTCTTCACCTATTAGGGTTTTCTAGTTTTTTTTTTCTCCTCTATTACTCTTTTTCATCTCTGTATTTTTTTCTCTTCTTCTTCTCTGATTTTCAATTCTGTTTTACTTTTTTTTTGCTGTAGGTAATCTGACTTCCAACTTTGTTTTTTTCTTTGTTTTTTTTCTTCTTCTCTATTTGTGTTGGTTGATTAAGACGCAAGACTGATTTTTAGTATTTTAGTAGTTTGCTTGAATGCTTGTTATGACAATCTATTCTCTTTTTAATTTGAGTATTGAATGATTATGTTATTTATTGAGCTCTTGGTTATTTATTTATGCATGTTTAATATTTTAAAATTTTGTACTAAATAGCGCTTTAATGGAAAAAAGTGTGCGCTTTGCTTCACGCTTCTGTAAAGCGAGCCCTCGTCGCTTTTTTTTGCCTCTCGCTTTTCAAAACACTGCCCCGCACGCCTCATTAACTGGAGCGTGGACAATATAATATAGGGGCCCAAAATCGGTGAACAAAGATCTGGGATGTGTCTGGCTTTGATACCATGTGAGAATTAATGGAGAGAAAAATATTATTGAAAATTGTGTTTTTACATAATTACATCCAGACCCTATTTATAGACACTACATTATAATCATTTTCCAAGTAGGATTTTTATATACAATTCTTACTCCTACTCATATTCTAACAACAATAATAATTGAAAAAATAATATTAATTTGACTCCAAAATGCAACAATACAACTAGTCCCACACAATGGATGTGTTTTTTGACTTACTGAGTCATAATGACCGAAGTATCTCCACTCCCAAATAAATTCTTGTACCTCATCAAGGGGTGGAAAGAAAGACCCAAAAATAAGTAACTCGCTCAAACTGAAGTGAGTTGGGCAAATTATTATACATCATAATGAGGCTGATTTGGGCTAATGCCCAACGTAACCTAAGGAAGTGCACAAATAGTTGCTTGAAGGACCACCAATTAATATATAGCTGAAATTTACAAAATACTTGAACTTTAGCCACTTCAAAATCAATTTCAAACCTAAGATCTGAAGTTTCAAACTACATTCCTTCGAGTCTGAAGTTGGAACTAGTCAAGTCCAACTTCAAGCCTCAAGTCTAAAGTTTTATGGCAATTTGAACTACGGTCATACGATCTGAGATTAGGTTTTGGCTAGTTCACAACTTCAGACCTTTAGGCGAAAGTTTGGAAACTTTCACCCAAAGGTTTGAAGTTGGAACTGGCCAAGCCTAGATTCAAACCTTTAGGTTTGAAGTTCAACCCATTGTAATAATGTTGATTATGGTGCAAAGCTGACTATTGTGCAATTGTGTTAATTTCTCCAAATTTCTGTGCACTGTAGAACTCTCAGATTAAGAAAAATTGTTTACTCACAAACTTTTGCATTAGTTTTACATTTATTTTT
Organism: Capsicum annuum; assembly: GCF_002878395.1. Lineage (NCBI taxonomy): Eukaryota > Viridiplantae > Streptophyta > Magnoliopsida > Solanales > Solanaceae > Capsicum > Capsicum annuum. The sequence continues at coordinate 146,360,725 of NC_061114.1, forward strand.
TTGATTTTATTATTTTTATTAACACAATTACTGGTCTCCTTTCCTCAAAAGGCTATTTAGACCCTATTTGTTTTTATTAATGTGAGAAATAGTGGAGAAAAATATTATAGAATTGTCTTTATCCAAAAATAAATATTATTGAATTGTGTGTCTACGTAATTACATTGAGACCCTATTTATAGACATTATATTACAATCATTTTTCAAGTAGGATTTTATACTATTCTTATTTCTACCCATATTCTAACACTATCCCTCAAACTGGTGCATACAAGTCATATGCATGTAGCTTGTTACAAATGTAACTAATATGAGGACGGGTGAGGGACTTGTTGAAGATATCTGCAAGTTGATCAATTGACTTCACAAATTTTGTAACAATATCTCCTGAGAGTATCTTTTCTCGGACAAAGTGAAAATCAATCTCTATGTGCTTAGTCCTCTCATGAAACACTGGATTTTATGCGATATGAAGGATTGCTTGATTATCACATAAGCTTCATCTTATCGATTTCTACAAATTTTAGTTCTCTCAACAATTGTTTGATCCAAACCACCTCACAAGTTGCTACAGTCGTTGCTCGATATTTTGTTTCCTCACTAGATCGAGCAACCACGCTATGTTGCTTACTCTTCCAGGACATCAAATTACCTCCTAATAAAACACAATATCCAGATGATGGACTTCTATTAGAGGGTGATCCTCCCCAATCAACATCTGTATATCTACTGATATGCTCATGGTCTCGATCCTCAACGAGCAGTCCTTTACCTAGAACAATATTTATATATCGCAAAATACGAACAAATGCATCCCAATGACTATCACAAGGGAAAGTCATAAATTGACTTAAAATGTCTAGTCACTGTGAGATAATTCAACTTTCCAACCAACCGCCTATACCTTTCAGGATCACTGAGTGGTTTCCCCTGTCCTTGCAGAAGTTTAGCATTCGGATGCATAAGAGCGTCGATGGATCTGCATCCCATCATTTTTGTCTCCTCAAGAATGTCTAAGGCATACTTGCGTTGAGAAGTAACAATACCTGATCTGGACTGAGCAACCTTAATACCTAGAAAATACTTTAGTCTGCCGAGGTCTTTAGTCTGGAAATACTTGAAAGAGATGTTGATTCAAATTAGTGATCCATCTTGATCATTGCCGTTGATAATGATATCATCAACATAAACCACTAATATCATTTGAGCTTTATTTAGAGGGTGTTTGGGTAAGCTTATTTTTTGGTCAAAATGACTTTTAAGCTATTTTTAGCTTTTGAAAGTATTTGGTAATTTCCAAAATTGCTTAAAGAAAGCCAATTTTGGCTTTTTAAAAGCCAAAAGTAATAAGTAACTACTCCCTTGCTTTTTTTGGGGGGGGGGGGGGGGGGGGGGGGAGGGCTTATAAGCCAATTTAAGTTGACTAAGCAAATGACATATATGTCCTTGTAATTGTCCCTAGAAGGTTTCATTATTTCATAATTTGCTGCAAAGTAGTGGGAACGGGAAAAAATACACCTTACCGCATGTGAAATTAGTTGTGCTATTTCTGGTAATTTAGATGTTCAGATGGATATTTTGCTTACCTTTTTTTTTTTATTTATTTATTTTTTTTTGGGGGGGTGGGGGGGGGGGGGGGACAGCATTCATTAACTAAACATCACTCACTACATGGATTCAATTGATAAGCTCAGCATATATATTAATACTATCTCGAAGATTAAAAGCAACAAGTCCAACTTAATAAGAAAATGAAGTGACGTTACAAATTGCACCTTAATGATTCGAAATCTTAACATAACCATGAAGAAACAAATAATCTTTTAATACATAACTATCTTTTCCAAACACATTAAAACATTCAACTCTTAAACTCTTAAAAAAAATGATTTCTTAGCACACAAATTATAGTCATTCATGAAAATATTTTTAATATATATATGTATATATTAATTTTAATTTGAATCATTTTAGCAATAAAAATTAATAATAATCAACTCTATATATTATTAACAGCTATAAGGGTATTTCAGACATTTTGACCCAAAAAAGTGCTTAAAAGCACTTATTTACCAAACACATCAATAACCTTTTTTCAGTTTCAGCACTTTTACCCAAATACGTAACTGCTTATTTTTAAAATAAGTTCAGCACTTTCAAAACCACTTTTAAAGAACCTTTTAAAAGCCACTTTTTTTCAGCCTATCCAAACGGGCTTAGTCTTTTTTCTTTTGAATTGTGCTTCACTTCAATGATTCGCTCGCATCACTTCACGCTTTGTGTAATGTGTGATGTCTGTCTTAATCTCTTTTTTCGCATCATGTTTCCCTGAACACTATGCATAAAGCTGACATGGTAGTAAAGCTTGATACTCAGGCCATTCAAAAGAAAAATAGTTTCAAGTATCTTGAGTCTATAATCCAGAAATGACGAGGATGTCACTCAACATATAAGTGCAGGGTGAATGAAATGGAGGCTTGTATCCGAAGTCTTGTGTGATAAGAAAGTACCTCTTAAACTTAGAGGCAAGTTCTACAAAGTTGCAGTTAGACCAGTTATGTTGTATAGGGTGGAGTGTTAGCCAGTCAGGAACTCTAAACATTCAAAAGATGAAAGTAGCGAAAATGAGGATGTTGCGATAGATGTGTGGGTTTACTATGAGAAATAGGATGACAAATGAGATTATTCGAGACAAGATAAGAATGACTTCGACGGAAGACAAGATGCAAGAAGCGAGATTAAGATGGTTCGGGTATATAAGGAGAAGGTGCAGTGATGCGCCAGGCGTGAGAGGTTGGTTATGGATGGATTTAGGCGAGGAAGAGGTAGATCGAAGAAATATTAGAGAGAGGTGATTAGAGATGACATGGAGCAGTTACAGCTTATTAAGGACATGACCCTAGATAGAAAAGAGTGGAGGATGCGGATTAAGGTAAATGGTTAGTAGGAAAGAGTGTGTCCATGCTAGTAGGTAGGAGTGCTTTGTTTTGTTATCCATGCCAGTAGTCGTAGTGCTACACTTGTACTGTCTTGTTCTTGGATTTTCGGTGATGTTTGTTGTTCTGGGTAGATCAATTGTAGTATTATTTTGTGGTAATCTTGTTTGTGTTACTTTTTTTTAAAAGGGATCTTGCTTGTGTTACTACTTGTTGTTTTATTACTACCTATTGTTTTTTGTTCTTATATTATGTTTTTTTCTAAGCTGCTTTTGTCTTGAGTTAGAGGTATATCGAAAACAACCTTTCTTCCTCATCTATAAGGGAATGGTACGGACTGTGGACATTTTACTCTTCCCAAACCCCGCTTTGTGGGAATAAACTGGGTATGTTGTTGTTGTTGTTGTTGTTGTGGCAGTACTAAGATAAAGAGTCTGCATATAAATACACATGAATAATTAAATGTTGTATGAAGTTCAGAACATTAAATAATAAAGATTGTTTTTCAATGTTATCTTATTCAAAAGAAAAAAACACTATGTATGTTGTTGTCGTTACCTTATTCAAAAGAATGCATTTTTAACATCTGAAAGTATAAGATTTGCCTTTATTGAAAATTAATAAATATAAAATTCAAATGAAATACTAATCAGTCTAATAGTATATCAACAAAACATTTTTAGAAAACTATATGGCGATGGCCAACGGGAGGTGTTGCCTATGGTTGTGGTTGTGGGTAATGTTCAAAATGTATTTTTAACATCTGAAAGTATAAAATTTGCCTTTATAATGTTCTGGTTGTGGTAGCTGACAGTAGTGGTTAACGATGGTGGTAGTTGGTGGTAACAGCTAACAATTGTGGCGGATGACAGTGACAACTAACGGTGTTGATGAATGATAGAGGTGGTTGTCGACATATAGTGATGGTTGATGTTCGCGATCATAGATAGCGATTGATTGTTGCGGTAATTGTGTTAGATGGTGATGATTGTAAGTAATGGATAATGGCGGTGGCGATTGACGGCGTTTATTTATGTCAGTGGTGGTTGTGGTAGTTGATGGTATGGCCTATGGTAGCTGTTGTTAGGTGAGAGTGGATGTAGTGAAATGTCATCTTTGCAGAAATTCTTGAATGGATAGCATCTTAATGATTTGAAGACTATGTCATAGGTCTTAATAATTCATATCTATTCAGACATTAAATGTTTGTAAAATAAAAAATACTTAATGATTAAGATTCAGACCTAAGAAAACAAATGCACTTAAAGACAGAAATCTGAATGATTATTATTAAGACATGCATTAATGAAAACAAATAAGGGCTTAGGCCATCTTATGATATGGTAGATCGTGCTAAGAAAATGAAGGTAAAGAAGGAGAAGAAGCGCTGGTTTGGCCTGAAGTTTACCCTATTCAGGCTAAGATTTAATATTTTGAGAACACTGGCAAGGTTTTAAATAGCACCTATAAAAGCGGATACCTGGTGTAATTTCTATATTAAAAAGCAATAACCCAAATTGACGTGTGAAGATTCTCAAAATTTGATTCGTGTGTATATGCAAATCAACTGGCGCAGGTAGCCATTATGTCTTAACTATGTTCCACCACCATTACACTATGCATTGGCATAAAAACTAAAATTTATATTTACAATTTGGGGGTTGTCCCTAATACTTATCTTACTGCATTGTACCTAGTAATCAATCAAAATACACAACATAGCATGAAACGACATAAAATAAATAATAATAATAATAATTCTTACTCTTATTAGATAAGAAGAAGCAACTTCTTCGGTTATCTCCATATGTCATGATTGCAAACAATGAACATCCTTTAAATTAATGCTTCTATTTTAAATGGAAGACCATTGCGTGTGTTTATGTTAGAACTTATTGTTATGTCATGATTGCAAACAATGAACATCCTTTAAATTAATGCTTCTATTTTAAATGGAAGACCATTGCGTGTGTTTATGTTAGAACTTATTGTTAATTACTAAATAGGATGCAGGTGACCTAATAATAAGATTAAGACTAAAGATTGTTAAACAAATAATGTCAAACTAGAATAGCCATTTTAATTAGGAACCTTCTAGTTAATATCAAGTTAGATCCAATTAAACTAAGTAAAGGACAGAGAAATCCAATCTGAGGCAAAATAATATGGTTTAACTTGATTTTGTATTGTCAACTTAATTAACTGCATTAGTTGAGAATGTTTAGTGATGCTTTTTGGGTCAAGTTGGGCACCATAGCCTATCTTGAGCCACCCATCATACCCAAGTAATTTGTGTCGTGCCTCCCATTATGGCCCAGACATCAATTTGCCGCCCCCCCCCCCCCCCCCAAGTGAAAGATCGTGCGAATTTTAGGTGCCTGTCGGTGGGTTCCGCTTAGATAAAATTCAATTGTTGTTCTTGCTTAGCTTTTGGTGCAATATGGGGTCGGCATATGTGTTAGAGATGGATGCTATGATTTGATTTCATTAGTTCACTTCAGTTTTTGTAAAGTCTTTTTTTATGTAACCTGTAACAGCATTCTCTTTATGCTATTTGTTTTACCTCAATAATACTTCATATTTTGGACCCTTCCAAACCCTGAGCATTGGGAAGCTTTAATGCATCAGGCTTCCCTTTTTAATACTTCTTATTTTACTAATTAAGAGAAAAAAATTGGTCATGTTAATTTCATCCTAAAAAACACTTAAAAACTTGAAGCGTCAAAATTCATGATAGAATTATCAAAAAGATAGGAACATAAATTAAGGCATCCATGAGCTGAAGATGGGACGATTAGGTCTCGTTTGTTTGCTTGCTCAGGGCAACCATGTATCAGGTTTAATAGGAGTATGACCTACACGGTAAGTTTCAAATTCCATAAATTCAGGAATATAAACAGAGGAAATAGTAAGGAGAACCACCAGACTAGGTAACGAAAGACTCCACCTAATCAACTAAAGAGAACTAGTTAAGGAAAGACTCCATCCAATCAACTAAAGAATCAGGAATGGCCAGAGCGTGTGGAAACAACTACCTCATCCATAGTCAACCACATTTAAAAAAAAAGCCATTAGACATAGCCTTTAATCACTATAGAACAGATCAGATACTCCAGCCTAAACTCCACAAACTACTAGCTAAGCCATATCTATACTCCAATTTTAGGACACCAGAGCACTTTGAAATCAAGATTTCAAAATTGTAAGCAAGTCATCTAAACATCACAAGAAAAAAATAAACTTAAAGTAATAGCTTCCCCAATCCATTGGTTTAGGCAAAACCATCTCTATACCATAGTTCTCCGTGTGTTCCAAGAAACAACACAAATACAATTTAGAATCAGAATCCTGCAACATTTTCTAAATTTAGTAACACTAGAAAAAAAATTCCCTAACATAATACTAAACTCTAGAACCCATACCATAATCTTTTAAGCTGCCCAATTCTAACTGGCAATAGCCATTAAAATCAATAGTGATTGATTGAAAAGCAATTAACTTTGTCATGCTTCTGCATTCCTCCATAACAATTCCATTATAATTTTTATTTTCAATAAGTAACAGGTCCATGACCAATTTGACCAAACTTTGGCATTGGAGATGTATCAAGCCGGTGTTTTTAACAAGCTTCAGCAATAAAGCACAACGGCAATGTTATAGATCTTTCTTCTTTTTGTCAAGTATCATACAGGACCAAAACCATTTAGTCAAGAATAATTGAAGTACATTAATTGGGGCACTATCCTTCTTAGACTAAAGTAGTGCACTAGTAAAGTTGTGCATGAGTTTGTATCATCGATCAAACATATATCAGTGTTGATGTCAAATAGACTCAGATGACTGCTAAACGTTGATGCTAAATATTCTTCCGGTCTGGAAGATGTCTCGCCTTCTCCTTTGTTCTCAAGCAAATGGATTCCTAATTTACACATTTTATCAGTATGCTTCTACATGGTTTTTTTTTTTTACAATAAGGTAAAGCTTTAATATGCTTCTACATGAAATTTTAACATGTTTCTTGTAAGATCATATACATACCTCTCCATGCAATGGTTCCCCAAGCACACTAGAGTATGTAATTGGTGAATATCTCATGTTAGCAACTCCTTCACCGGACGAATTCGCAGTGCCTTGAGGCAGAAGTCGAGGTGTCCCAAATGTAGGGCAATGAAGTTGTTGATCCAACATTTGCATATGCATAGCCATCATATCTCGCCTCCGATGGATCTCCAAAATAAGAGTGAACAAAGCTTCATCATCTGGTATATTTTCTAAAAACTGCAACCCGCTCCGAAGAAGTTCATAAAATGGTATGCGGCATTTATCACTCTCAACCAACAACCAAATAACATCTAAACAACTATGTAGCCACTCAGTTAGGGCCTTATCTGGTTTCCAATATTTCACACTGTCAAAATCATCAACACCGTGTAAATTTTGGTCCCAATTAATCAACCAATTCAACATGTGCTGGAACACTTCGCCATGTGTAACTGGCTTAATATTAGAATCTAGACCGGTTAAAATGATTTTGCAACATAACTGACGGAGACTGCTAGTAGCACTATCCCTTGTCAACAAATTCACTTTTGCAATAGACTGTTGGCTAGCAGCATTAACATCAGAAGAATTCATGGGAGACAAAACAGCAGAAGATGAGGGTTCTGCTGCTGAATGAAGAGGGGACCCAATACCATGGACAGTGGGCAAAGGAGATGCAGGATTTGATGACTGAAAAATAGTTGTACTTGCTACAGTGGTGGAAGATGGAAGCAATCCAGATGTTAAATTAGCACAAGAGACAGCACCAGATGGTTGATTACCCTGACTAGCGGATATCTCAGTTGATGAAACGGAGGAAAGAAGAGAAGGCAAGAAAGTATCCCAGTTTATGCATCCTATACTAGACAGACTGCGTATGGCGAAGAGAATAAATTCTGCACGAGGTGCGTGACTACTGCAATGAATAATCAAATAAATAAGAACAGATTCTGCCACAGTACTTAGCTGTTCCTGGTCCTGGAATAACATGTCAGACGCAAGAACAAGCATGTGTCGTCAGATTTATCAGATGTAAAACAGAAGATAAAAGAAGCAAAGATCTAACAAAGCGATTGTTTTTCAAGTGAAAAAACTTACAGTAAACTGGCTCTGCAGCTGTCCAAAATCTAAGAGAAATTGCTCATTTCGTGGAGGAAGCTCTCTGTTAAGGGCAGTTACTCGCTTCTGTGTCTTGTTCCTGTATATCTCTAACCAATCATAAGACTTCCTTCTCTTCTCTTTTCTTTTCTTTTCTTTTTCTTTTTTTGAGTCAGTGCAATCAATTATAACAATTTTGTCATATCATAAAGCAAATAAGCACAAGTTTTGAAATGAAAGGAGAAGTGAAGAATTTAAGCAAAGATCCCATTATGATGTTACCAAGTGGAACAAAACATAACTTCATTAGGCTATAGAGCCGTTTACATTAGCAGATAAACGTAATGTATTGATAAGCAATTTTGTGCTGAAATCAGTTTTATAGATAATCTGTTACATGTTTAAATAACAGTGTTGAAACTGATAATAAGCACTTTATGTGTTTGGTAAAAAAAGTGCAGATCCCTTAATCTTTAAAAAAAAAATAGAAGTATAAAGTATCTTTGTAAGAAAAAGTATGAACAACAGATGCTGAATGGTGAGAAAGAAAAAGGTATTGAAGAGCTTGGTGATTAGAAGTTTCCCCATTTTGCATTTGCATAAATTAATTTGGAGGGAGATAACATATATAGTTAAGCTCTAAAGCCTATAAAATCGAACCAAGTTATAGAATTTAGAATGAAAAGACTACACTTACGGAGGTTCTCTAATAGAATCATCTGACTTTTGTCCAGAATTTTTCTGCGAAAGAAGATTCAATGTCATTACAATAGAAAAAAAAATGAAGTTGGGGCAACCAAACACAAACAGAAACTTCAATCATACAGTAGAGTGGATAAATTGAAGAAAGGGGGCGGGCAATGGAAAAAATTGTTTGTTGAATAGACTACATCGAAATCAGAATTAAGGTTGTTTACCAGTCCTAAGTAGAGATTAAAGAGATCGAGGATGGCAGGTCGAGAGGGATGAAACTGGTGATGGGTTCTTGAAGGGGACCTCAACTGTGGCTGAGCCTGCTGTGTGTTATGCTGCTCCATTTCTGCTGAGTTTGATACACTGCTTGGAGTGGGAACTCGCAACATGCTTTCAGGGTCTTCCCCTCTCTCTCAGGGACATCACTTTGTAAGAGACTTCCCCAACTTAATTAAATAAAAATGAAAATGTACTAAACTGGTGAGTTTTGGGCTAAACTGAAATTTAGGTGGCTTTCTATATTTGACAATAAAAAATTCTAAAATTTACATATATACCAATTTGGTATATATATACCAATTTGGTAAAATATTTACACATATGTCAAACTATTTACATAAATCTCTTTCTTTTCAACTTTCTCTCTTAAACATTATACATGTCACAACAAGGGGTTTCTCTTCCGTATTTTACTCCCCTACATGCTCCCACTACACACCCGATATATCCTTCATATACGAATCCCCTTTTTCACGACAAAATTCAAGTTAACTTTATCTGGGGGTTACAAATTTGTAAGTTTTGAAGATTTATTTGATTTTATTTTCAACTTTACCAATTTTTTAATGTGCCCATATATTTTGTGGATGCATGTTTGTTTTACCTTATTTTGCAAGTATTTTCAAGTTTTGTAGTTCAATTTTTTCTTTTTTCTTCATATAATACAAGTTCGATTCTTGGTTTGTAGATTTTTCTTTTTTTTTCAACTTTACCTATTTTTGAATTTGCCCGTATATTTTATGGATGCATGTTCATTTATATGAATTTACTTTATTTTGCAAGTATTTTCAAGTTTCGTAGTTCGATTTTTTTGGTTTTCTTCATATAATACAAGTTTGATTTTTTATTTTCTTGATTTGTAGTTGATTCAGGTTAATCGAATTACTGTAAAAATTGGTAATGGATTATTGGCCTAACTTTAGTTTAGGACTTAGTCAGTTAGATTCTAAAAAATAAGATATCCCCGTTGGGTTTATTCCTGGTACATTTGATTTTGAAGAACCCAATTTTGCAGAGAATCGTTCAAAGCATCGAAATGACCCGACAACAAAGAAGAAATTGAAGGAAGCGGCCAGTTCCAGATTGAAGAAGTCAAGTTCAAAAGCAGCCAGTAAGAAGAAGTTTGACGATTTCGGTCGACCACGTCTTCCGAAGGTATTGGTTATACATTTATACTTTACTTACTTTGGAACATTAATGTATAATATATTGAAACACTAATGTATAATATTAGTATTTTGTATAAGGCTACATTACAAACATATAGGTACATAAGACATCATACATTCTTGATGTTTAAATTGTAAAGTATAAGACATTATACATTAGTTATTTTTACCCAAATAATGTATAATATAGGTATTCCGAAATATATCTCAATATGTTATACATTGACAGTTCTGAACATCCAAACAGTCATAAAGTCCTAATATTGTATAAGGTGACATTATACATTCTAACAAGCTTATAGGTCATACATTTTTAAGTAGCAAATGTATATCATGACATTATACATTATTGCAGTTTAATTATTGAATGTATAAGTTACACTCATACATGTCTAACTGTTCTATAATGAGGGTCTGATTTAATATTTTGAATGTATAAGCTAACATCATACATGTGTTACTGTTGTGTAATTAGAGTCTGATTTTATTTTTCATATAAATTGTCTAAATTAAGTTGATTTTCATACTTTTGTTGTACTTATTTGATTATTAGATTCTAAGTTTGTTTATTGTTCACGGACTGTTATACCTTTATGTGATGGTTATGGTTTATGTTTCTCTTGCTTTAATTGTTTTTGTATTGTTGAATTTTCTAGCTTTAATTGGTACTGATTCGGTTGATAGGTATATTATTTTGCCTGATTTTCTATTCAGGGCTCATTGGTAAGTTTTATAATATTTGCCCCTATTTGCTCTTATTGTTCGTGTATATAATATGTTCGCCTTATTTGCCTGATTTTCTATTTAGGGTTCACTTGTTCGTGTACCTGTGTTGAGTTGATTTTTAATGCTTTTGTGTACTGTTTAGGCTCCATCCACTGTTGCAGTTTTTATGCATTGCATTTACAATATCTGCATCTGTTGTATGCATTGTTTGTTATCTTGGGTAATTGATGTTATCTGCTTGGCTAATTGTAAAAAGATTCTCGTTGATTATTCCTATTAAGAAGGCTTTAACTTTAAAGCTTTCATAATTATTCCTATTATGAAGGCTTGAAAGATTCTTGTTGTGATGTTTTTGTTGTTAGGTTAGATCTTTTAACAAGTAGTTTAATTTAATATATGGTTCATGTATCACTGATGCTAATATAACATGCTAGTAAAGTTAAAACATTTAAATGTTTGATTTTTTAAAGTAAATTGTTTTAGATTTCTAATGGATGCTATTCTTACAACTTTTCAGGCTGCCAACTATTTGAACATCAAGAGCCTGCTAGTTCTCACCTGTCAGACTATGACTGACATGATCAAAGGAAAGACTCTAGAGGAGATCTGCAAGACCTTCAACATCAAGAACGACTTCATACCTGAAGGGGAGGAGGTCAAGAGGGAGAATGCTTGGGTCTTTGAGTAAAGAAGTGCTCGTATTCTGATGCTATAAACACTTTCTATTAGTAGCAAATATGTTTCCAATGGATGTTTGCTTTTGGAACCTTTTGATTTCGTTGTTCTTAACTTTTGTGTCATAACTTTTAAGTGGTGGTTGTTCAATGAGAAGATTTGTTAAAATCTATTTGTGTTATGCTTATATATTTACTTGGTTTATTGGGTTCTTATGTTTTTATTTGATTGTTGCTGGAGATTTATGTTGTTCCTGGTGTTACTTCCAAGTTTTGTTTGTTTAAGTTGTTTTTTAGCTAGTGGCATATTTGTGTTGTGGAGGCATCTGCTTCTTGAGTAATGAACTTTCAGTAGGAAATAGGTATTTCTCCTCCTCCTCATTTGAAAGTGCCGAGTCCCTACATCTTGACTTTAATGTTGGCATGATATTCTAAATGATTCTTGGTGTATGCTATTTGAGTGTGTAATCTAGCGGGATTTGAAATGCCCAGAAACTAAACATTGTCAAGGGGCCAACAGGGTTGACTATGATTTTGCAGCAAGGCTTGAACATCTATTGTTGTTTGCTTGTTTTCATGATGGTTTTGCTTGTTTTCATTGTCGCAACCAAGTTATTCAGCACTCTATCGCTAAGACTGCAAGTATGCTTCGAATCAAATTGTAACGCCCCGAAATATCATCCCGAGATGCCACACGGTGCCCAAGGCTACACGTAGCCTCAAGCTAACCCTTTAAGCCAAAACACTACCCTTGGGTTCCAACACAACAACATACACGTTACGCTAAGGATATATATATAAGTACATATCATATCACATCGCACATGGCACGGAATATCGTTAGACTGTACATATATGGAATGTCTATAAACAAACCAACCCAATAATACATTATTCTAACATAGCCTCTATACAGCAAAATCAACGAGCCATTGGGACAAACCCCCAACTAACTCAACAGACCAAAGGGATCACAAAACAACAGCACCAACACTAGCAACTTGGTCCGCGAACCATAAGGACTCACCACTGAAGGAACGTATATGCGGCACTCGGATATCGCTATTGCAGTTGTGGATGAGTACCTGAACCTACATCATGGTAAGAACGTAGCCCATAGTGAAATATGTGGGTCAGCACAATATACGTACTGAGTATGTGGGGGCGCATGCAAAATATAAATAATATCATGAATTTCATAAAAACGTACATACGGACAATAATGACACACCTATCTTGAGTGACATTGAATTATGCAACTCAGAACATCTTAGATAGGAAATGTAGGAGAAAAACCTCATAAATCATTGTAGATCATCATAGGCAACTTGACTTACCACATCAAAACTCGGAGTGACTCGGTATTTCAATAAACATGACTCTTATGGACATGGGAGTTTCCTATAACCAACAACCCCACATGAGCTACGTAGAATACCAACGTTTGAAACCCCCGTTGGCGAGAACATCATACTCTTTGCCAGGGAGTACGACCTTAAAACTGCAATAATTACAATCGGGCTCTCTGGCCAATAATATCATCATCAAACAACCCTACGGTGGCATATAGGTTTGGGGAAATACCAAATTTTTCTCTCGGTGCTAAGTACTACTCCCCGGCAAGCTCAGAACGCGTTAGGAAATCCACCACAACATCACAAGGGTCTATCATAAAGACCAAATCAAATCTCTTTCTCATTTATCAAATCATATCAATTTGTGGATTCCTAACTCAACACATTTTAGCTCAAAATATTTTAATCTTCCTCAACATCAACAAGGTATCAATGCATTGAACCATAACCGACTCGACATTTGGACAAGGATATGAAGACTCAATACATAATATTTTCAACAATTTAACTCATCAAAACCATCCGAAAAATACCAAGACTCATTGCAACTTCAATATCAACATTTCTCAATTTACCATCCAACTCTCATTTAAAGGTACTTGAGACATCAACCCATAGTAGGGATATAGAATTTCTAATATCAATTATAAATTCATAATAAGGAAATATTGGAATGATAGTATAAATCAAGGCTTAACAAATTAAATCATCATACTCTCATAATCAAATACTTTTTGGGCATAATTTTATCTCAACATCATACACATATCGGATGACATAATCCCATAGCTCATGGAAAATAATATAAGATATAAAACCATATTTTCAATTCATAGTAAAACATGTAAAATCTCATGTCAATGTAATTCAACAAAAATACCGGGCACAAGATCGAAAGGATAATCTTGTTCAAAGCCCCACATATCTAAAAATGGAAGATGAATATGAACTTCCGACTCTGGAACTTTATTCACAAAAATAAAGGGTGCTTTTGGAAGCCCTTAACATGATCAACTCGAATCCCAAATTAATTTGAAATTTCTACGGTTCAATCAAGAGACATAGAAGGATGAAATTTGGAGTAGTAGGGTTGGGATTTGAGTCTTAGGAAATTTTGGAGAAAAATGAGCTATTGAATACTCTTAATGGACTTAAATCCATGGTTTACCCGGATGGATTGGAGTGGGAATGACCAAAATATCCTTAAAATTAAATAATGTCAAATCTGTCCTTTGGTGGACTATTTTGATAGGCTGAAGTAGATCGACCATAACTTTTTGCTTCGATGGCCAAATTGGATGAAATCAACTTCATTGGAAAGAGGACTTTCAGAGCTTTCTGTTGATATTTAGTAGCTCACTCAGATCATTATATACAAGGAGTTATGATTATTTGAAGTTGACCCTAAAATTCACCTGGCCTTAGTATTTTTTCCTGCACATTTACTGTTCACCACTATTCACGGTTAGATTGGAATGATCATAACTCATCGCTTGAGTGTCCGTTTTGGATGATCCATATATCGTTGGAAAGCTTATTCGATGCTCTACACGATGATCGGGTCGCATATCCATAAATTCCACACATAAAAATTATTAATCATGATAAAGAACAGAATTCAACACATTTTCGTCCGAGATCTTAAATGAAAATTTTTCCGGGGTATCACATCATCTCCCCCTTAGAAACATTTATCCTCGAATGTTGATAGGTAGGTCAAGAATACTATGAAAATGAGTATATAGAGAAAAATTATCTTACCCAAGCATATACTCCATTCTAAATTTTTTTAGATATCGTAGAAAACACACAAGCCAAGATAAATATAGCAATAACGATTAAATCAAAAGAGAACGATACCTTTGACATGCTCAGGATTCGTAGGAAAGAGGTGGGGATATTTGACGCGGATATCTTCTTAGGCTTCCCAAGTAGCACTCTCCACGGATTGATTTCGCTAAAGCACTTTAACCAAAGAAACTTCCTTGTTTCTTAGCCTACGAACTTGATAGTCAAAAACCTCAACCGGAATCTCTTCATATGAAAGACTATCTTGAATACCTAAGCTTTCGGAAGGATCAATCACAACAGAATTACCAATACACATCTTAAGCATAGAAACATGGAAAACCGGATGGACATTTGATAACTCCGCGGGCAATTCAACCTTATACGCTACCTTCCCAATGCGATCCACAATTTTATAGGGACCAATGTAACGGGGACTTAGTTTCCCTTTCTTCCCAAATCTCTTCACCCCTTTTATGGGTGAAACTTTTAAGTACACTAAATCACCAACATCAAATTCAAGGTCTTTCCTCCTTACATCTGCGTATGATTTTTGACGACTTTAGACGGTTTTCAACCTTTCCCGAATTAACTTAACCTTCTCCATGGCCTCGAACACCGCATCTGGTCCAGTCGCGGCAGCCTCACTAACTTCAAACCAACCAATGGGTAATCTACACATTCTACCATACAAAGCTTCAAACGGGGCCATTCCAATAGTAGCATGAAAATTGTTATTATAATCAAAATTGATCAATGCTAAGTGCTCATCCCAACTACCTTTAAAATCAAGCACACAAGCCTTCAACATATCTTTTAAAGTCTGAATGGTCCGCTCGGCCTGACTATTTGTTTGCGGATGGAAAGCAGAACTTAAACGAATTTGGGTATTGAGACCTTTCTAGAAAGATTTCCAAAACTGAGAGGTAAACTGAGTACCTCTGTCAGAAATAATAGCCAAAGGGATTCCATGAAGTCTGACGAGTTCCCAAATATATATTCTAGCATAATCTTCAGTTGTATACGATGAATGCACAGGCAAGAAATAAGCTAATTTCGTCAGCCGATCTACGACAACCCCAAATCGAATCATGATGGCGATGAGAAGGAGGCAAACCAACTATGAAGTCCATATTCACTTTTTCCCACTTCCAAGTAGGAATACTAAACTCTTGCATCACGCCACTGGGCCTTTGATGCTCTATTTTAACCTGTTGACACGTGCAACACTTCGCCACAAATTTTGCTATGTTTCTCTTCATACCGTTCCACTAATATATTTCCCGTAAATCATGGTACATCTTGGTAGCACCAGGATGGATGGAGTATCGCGTACCATGCGCTTCCGGCATAATTCTCTGCTTCAAGTTATCATCATCAGGGACACATAATCTTTCTCCGAGTCTCAAAACGCCATCTCCCCCTTGAGAGAAAACCTCCAACTTTTGGTCTTTAACTGACTCTTTTTACCTGACCAAGGTAGGATCCTTGTCTTGCTTCTCCTTCAGTTCCAAAACTAAAGAGGATTCGAAACCGCTTTGCACTCCTATACTACCCTCAGCATCACCAAACAACCTAACCCCCAATCTAGCCAAACGATGTGCCTCACTGGCCAACTCTTTCTTACCAATCTCCATATGTACTACGCTACCCATGGACTTTCGACTAAGGGCATCTGCTACTATATTGGCCTTGCCCGAATGATATAGCACGCTCATATCATAATCTTTCAACAGTTCTAACCATCGTCTCTGCCTAAGATTCAACTCCTTTTGGGTGAATACATACTGCAAGCTCTTATGGTCCGTGAAGATGTCGACATGGACACCATACAAATAATGTCTCCAGATTTTCAAAGCAAAAACCATGACAGCTAATTCAAGGTCATGGGTAGGATAATTTTCTCGTGAGGCTTTAGCTGCCTGGAAGCATAAGCTATAACCTTGCCCTTTTGCATCAATACACAACCCAAACCGACTCTGGAAGCATCGCAATACACCACAAAACCATCAACACCATCAGGCAAAGTCAATACAGGGGCTGAAGTGAGTCGAGTCTTCAACTCCTGAAAACTCTTCTCGCAAGATTCAAACCACAGGAACTTCACTTTCTTTTGGGTCAAATGGGTCATAGGAGACGCAATAGATGAAAACCCTTCAACAAAACGACGATAATAACCAGCTAGACCCAAGAAACTTTGGATATTAGAAGGAGAAATAGGTCTAGGCCAACTCTTTATAGCCTTCATCTTTTGAGGATCAACTCTAATACCTTTGGAAGAAACAACATGACCCAAGAAGGCTACAGAGTTCAGCCAGAACTCACACTTACTAAACTTAGCATACAACCGATGAGTTCAAAGAGTTTCCAACATGATTCGGAGATGATCCACATGATCACCCTCACTTTGGGAGTAAATAAAAATATCATCAAGGAACACTATTACAAATAAATCCAGATATGACCGGAATACACGGTTCATAAGATCCATGAAAGCCGCTAGAGCATTAGTTAACCCGAAAGACATCACTAGAATAAAAGATTTCCTTTTTTCTGTGAGCTTGGTCAAAATGACCGTAACGGGTTCAGAAAGCTGTCTTGGGGATATCACATTCCCTAACCTTAAGGTGGTGATAACCGAATCTGAGGTCTATCTTTGAAAAGCAGCTCGCACCTTGCAATTAATCAAATAAATCATCAATTCGGAGAAACGGATATTTATTATTGATAGTAACCCTATTAAGCTGCCGGTAATCAATACACATCCACAAAGAACTATTTTTTACGCACAAACAGGACAAGTGCACCCCACGGGGACACACTAGGTCTAATAAAGCTTTTGTCTAAAAGATCTTTCAATTGCTCCTTCAACTCTTTAAGTTCCGCGGGAGCTATACAATACGGAGGAATGGAAATAGGCTGAGTATCGGGAAGATGGTCAATCCGAAACTCTATCTCTCTATCAAGAGGTACTCCAGGGAGATCTTCTGGAAAGATATCAAGAAACTCATTAACAACATTAATTGTCTGAATGGTTGGGGTTTCAGACTTAGTGTCTTTAACCCGAACCAAATGGTGGATGCAACCCTCGGAAATTAAATTCCTAGCTTTGAGATAGGATATGAAATGACCCTTAGGAATCACAGAACTCCCAGACCATTCGAGGATAGGTTCATCAGGAAATTAAAACTTGACCACACGGGCACGACAATCAATAGACGCATAGCATGAGTAAAGCCAATCCATACCCAGAATGATATCAAAGTCAACCATATCTAGTTCAATCAAATTAGCATACATAACCCGATGAAAGACAGTAATGGGACATTTCTTATACACCCGCTTAGCAATGACAGACTCTCCTACTGGAGTAGAAACCAAAATAGGCTCAGAAATTAGTTCAGGATCCATTTCAAAATTTACAGCGACCAGAGGTGTCACATAAGAAAAACTCGAACTGAGGTCCATTAACATATAGACATCAAAACAGAAAACACAGGGCATACCAGTGACAACATCGGGAGAGTCCTCCTGCTCCTAACGAAGTGGTATAGCATAGAAACAATTCTAGCATTAACCGCCAGCAGTATTAGATGAAGCACCCTGAGGAGAAATTGGATGGGTTGCGGAAGGCGGGGCACTGGTAGCCTGACTCTGGGGACGGCCATCACAACTCCGCTATCTGGTATACGGGCAGTCTCTAAGTATGTGGCCCAACTTGCCATAGCCAAAATAGTCCCGATGCCCCATATAACACTCCTCAAAATGGTCTTTACCACACTTAGCACAAGAAGGATGATAAGGCCGATTGCTTACACTGTCTTGAGACCTGGAAGGTACCGACCTATTCCCGAGCTCCTGCCTGCCCCGATATATGGGAGCACTAGCTGAGAAAGGCGCAGGTATAAATGGACGTCTCTAAAACTGAGGGCGACTCCCTTCGGAGAATCTAGTCTGACCAGACCCCTGTTGCTCCGATCTGACTCTCTTAATCCCTCTTATTCTTTCTCTTTCCTTTATCTTATTTGACTCAATCTGTTGGGCGTGAATCATTAACCTAGGAAGATCAATCTCCCTGTTGATCATAGCAGATCTACATTCTTTCACCACATAACTCGACACCCTAGTTAGAAACTTGCTCATACTAGTCCTCAAGTCATCCATCATACTAGGAGCGTACTTCGATAGCTGATTAAACTTAAGACAATACTCCTTAACCGACATAGAGCCTTGTCTCAAATTCATAAACTCCTCTATCTTAGCTTCCCGTAACTCAAGAGGAAAAAATCTATCCAAGAAAGTATCTTGGAACAATTTCCAAGTCACCAGAGTGGTATCTTCCTCTCTACCCTTATTCCACATTTGCACCCAGTCATACACAACATCCTTCAATGGATAAGAAGCCAGCTCCACACTTTCTTCTCGATCACGTGCATAATCTTTGTAATTTTCTTCATTTCATCAATATATATCTGCGGGTCCTCACCTGCTCTCGACCCATGAAACTCTGGCGGATGCATCCGCATAAAGTCACGAATTTGTACTGCTGCCAAATTATTTTCCTACGGAGGTGGAGCATTGGCCTGAGTATTGGCGGTAACTACCTGGGCTAGCGTCTGAAAAGCTGCCTAAAATTTGGCATGAGATACCATCTCATGTAACGGATAAACGGGTTGAGGTTGGTTGTTATTTCTGCGAGCTCGACGTAGAGGCATTTTCTATCATAAGAACGCACAAATTAACAGTAGAAGGAAATAGTTGTTGCATAATAGACTCCTATAGAAAGAAAGAAATGACTTTTCCTAGAATGCCCCGCAACCTCTTGATCATAGGTGTGGCGCGCTACACACCGATGCTCAAGACTCTACGTAACGCGGCTTGTCAGACTCCCTAGGACTCTTCATAACCTTAGGCTCTGATATTAAGTTTGTAACGCCCTGAAATATTATCCCGAGATGCCACACAGTGCCCAAGGCTACACGTAGCCTCAAGCTAACCCTTTAAGCCAAAACACTACCCTTGGGTTCCAACACAACAACATACACGCTACGCTAAGGATATATATATAAGTACATATCATATCACATCGCACATAGCACGGAGTATCGTTAGACTATACATATATGGAATGTCTATACACAAACCAACCTAACAATACACTAGTCTGACATAGCCTCTATACAATAAAATCAACGAGCCATTAGGACAAATCCTCAACTGACTCAACAGACCAAAGGGATCACAAAACAATAGCACCAAAACTAGCAACTAGGTCCTCGAACCATGAGGACTCACCAATGAAGGAACGTTGATGCGGCCCTCGAATATCACTGTCACGGATGCAGCTGAGTACCTGAACCTATATCTTGGTAAGAATGTAGCCCATAGAGAAATATATAGGTCAGCACAAGATACATACTGAGTATGTGGCGGCGCATGCAAAATATAAATAATATTATAAATTTCATAAAAACGTACATACGGACCATAATGACACACCTGGCTTGAGTGATATTGAATCATGCAACTCATAACATCTTAGATAGGAAATGTAGAAGAAAAACCTCATAAATCATTATAGATCATCATAGGCAACTTGACTTACCACATCAAAACTTGGAGTGGCTCGATATTTCAATAAACATGACTCTTATGAACAAGGGAGTTTCCTATAACCGACAACCCCATGTGAGCTACGTGGAATACCAACGGTTAAAACCCCCATTGGCAGGAGCGTCATACTCTTTGCCAGGGAGTACGACCTTAAAACTGCAATAATCACAATCGAGCTCTCTGGCCAATAATATCATCATCAAACAACCCTATGGTGGCATATAGGTTTGGGGAAATACCAAATTTCCCTCTCGGTGCTAAGTACTACTTCCTGACAAGCTCAGAACGTATTAGGAAATCCACCACAACATCACAAGGGTCTATCATAAAGACCAAATCAAATCTCTTTCTCATTTATCAAATCATATCAATTTGTGGATTCCTAACTCAACACATTTTAGCTCAAACATTTTAATTTTCCTCAACATCAATAAGGTATTAATGCATTGAACCATAACCGACTCGACATTTGGACAAGGATATGAAGACTCAATACATAATATTTTCAACAATTTAACTCATCAAAACCATTCGGAAAATACCAAGACTTATTGTAACTTCAATATCAACATTTCTCAATTTGCTATCCAACTCTCATTTAAAGGTACTTAAGACATCAACCCATAGTAGGGATATAGAATTTCTAATATCAATTATAAATTCATAATAAGAAAATAGTGGAATGATAGTATAAATCTAGGCTTAACAAATTAAATCAGCATACTCTCATAATCAAATACTTTTTGGACATAATTCTATAATCAAATACTTTTTGGACATAATTTTATCTCAACATCATACACATATCAGATGACATAATCCCATAGCTCATGAATAATAATATAAGATATAAAACCATATTTCCAATTCATGGTAAAACATGTAAAATCTCATGTTAATGTAATTCAACAAAAATACCGGGCACAAGATTGAAAGGATAATCTTGTTCAAAGCCCCACATACCTAAAGATGAAAGATGAATATGAACTTCTCACTCCGGAACTTTATTCACGAAAATAAAGGGTGCTTCTGGAAGCCCTTAACATGATCAACTCGAATCCCAAATCAATTTAAAATTTCTACGATTCAATCAAGAGACATAGAAGGATGAAATTTGGAGTAGTAGGGTTGGTGTTTGAGCCCTAGGAAATTTTGGAGAAAAATGAGCTATTCAAAGCTCTTAATAGACGTAAATCCATGGTTTACCCGGATGGATTGGAGTGGGAATGACCAAAATACCCTTAAAAATCAAATAATGTCAAATTTGTCCTTTGGTGGACTATTTTGATAGGTTGAAGTATATTGACCATAACGTTTTGCTCCGATGGCCAAATTGGATTAAACCAATTTTATTGGAAAGAGGACTTTCAGAGCTTTCTGTTGATATATAGTAGCTCACCCAGATCATTATGTACAAAGAGTTATGATCGTTTGAAGTTGACCCTAAAATTTGCCTGGCCTCAGTATTTTTTTCCTGCACATTTACTGTTCACCACTATTCACGCTTAGATCAGAATGATCATAACTCATCGCTCGAGTGTTCGTTTTGGATGATCTACATATCGTTGGAAAGCTTATTTGATGCTCTACACGATGACCAGTTGCATATTCAGAAATTCCACTTAGAAAAATTATTAATCATAATAAAGAATAGAATTCAACATACTTTCGTTCGAGATCTTAATGGAAAATTTTTTCGGGGCATCACATAAATCTTTTTATCACAAACATTTTCGAATGATTTATACTAGATGCCTTCAACAACCACTTGCAGTCTTTGTTACAACAACGAAGTACATAGTTGCATCAAATTTTTACACTGAGTTATTTTACTATACAAAATTTCTAAAAATCATAATTTCTTAAAAATGCAAAATTTGAACCTGTTACAGTTTCATTATTCATTGACTCAAATGTATAATGACATGTTATACATTCAATCGAATGTATAATAACATGATATACATTCAATCGAATGTATAATCATATGTTATACATTTAGAAAATTATGATTACATTCATCAGAATACAAAATCAAAACATGAACTTGTTCAACATATCTGATACAAATATTACCATACATACTACAGCCCCCGTTTCTCTATCAAACTCGATTTACTCATTCGATTTGTTAAAAACGAAAATACACAGCGAAAAATTAACCAATCTACAAAATTGCTTCTTCAACTCGGTGAAAACTCTCACTCCTTTGTCATTCGTAATGACAATTAGAGAAGAATTACCTTCAACAATATATTTCACTTCAATTTTCTTACGTATTTCGTCGAGATCCAATTTCATTGCTATCGTAGCAATCAATTTCAAGAAAGTTATACTTTCTAAAACAGTAATTGTGTTACTTTTATAGGATTTATAACTTATTTCCGACTCTCAGAATCCAGAATATCGCAATAGTATGGGGATATTCATATTGATTTTCGTATAATTGAAGAACGATGTAGAAGAACGATTTTTTTCCCAGATCGTAAATCAACAACCCAAAGCAAATTTACTGTAAATTTTAAGAAAGCTACCATCAACGTTGTATTTAATTTCAATTTTTTTTAAAATCATCAACATTTAATTCCATCGCTATCGTCGCAACCAATTTCAGAAAGTTAATACTTTCAGAAACAATAATGACATCACTTTTGTATGATTTATAACTGATTTTTGATTCCCAGACACTGGAATGATGCATCAATATAAGCATGTTCATGTTTTTTTTTCCAGAAATCAATAAAGAATCCAACTATTTTTTTCTTAAAAACGTGTTTCAATAGTGATGAAAGAAAGAATTCTACTTTTTTTTCCTCAGAAATGTATTCGAACAGTAATGAATATTAACAGTAATGTTTAAGAGTTTTTTTGAAAATTAAAATTTCAGTTCCTATATTAACTTATACACTACTTAATTGGGTATTTAATGTCGTAATTTAAATAATAGGAAGATATTTTCTGATTTCTCCTTCCTTAATTGTAGGCAAAATAATTTTATCATACATCACAACAATGTGTAATAAAGCTACGAATGTATAAGTATGTTTGGTAAAATAGGGAGAGAGAAAACCTAAAGGGATTTTCTGTAATTACTTTCATATGACTCGGGATTTATGTGGTTTACACTAAAAAATTAGATAAATTACACAAATGTCATACTTAAAGAGATTATATTATCTAATATCTCTTACTTTTTAAAAATTTATATAAAATTCTAAATTTCAATTTTACTCTTGATACATATCAATAAAACTCCACATCCTATTTTTACTCTACCATTAACTCATTCAAGCTATTTTTTTCAAAGATTTCCTTTCCTAATATATCTCCCTAATTATCAACAATTAAATCATCTTCCTTCCTGATTTTTTTTCTTCCATTAATACTTAAATCATCTTCCTTCTTGATTTTTTCTCCTCTATAAATGCATGCAACTTTTTTTCCCTCTCCTAAAATCTCTTCTATTTTTTTTAAATCTATTGATACATATATATTCGGAAACAGCCTTTCTACTTCATCAGAGGTAGAGGTATGGACTGCGTACATCTTACCCCCCCAGACCCCACTAAGTGGGAATACACTGGGTTTGTTGTTGTTGTATTGATACATATATAAATTTATTTAGTTATTCATACATGTTTATTCTTTTAATGGTGATTCATATGAATAATAAATATGCTATCATTATATGGGTATTATGATGATACATACGATAGATATATTTTGTATAATTTTAACGGGTGATACATATGATATTAATGGGTGATACATATTATATTATGGTGATTCATATGGTAGATACAATTATTTATTTCAATTATTGGGTGATTCATTGATATTAATGGGTGATATATATGGTATTATGGTAATTCATATGGTATATACAATTATTTATTTCAATTATTAAGTGATTCATATATATGGTATTATGGTGATTCACTTGGTAGATACAATTGTTTATTTCAATTATTGGATTATTCATATGATATTAATGGGTGACATATATGGTATTATGGTGGTTTATATGGTAGATACAATTATTTTTTTTAATGATTGGGTGATTCATATGTTATTAATGAAAGGTAATGGTGTAGTCAGTGTAGGAAACAAAAGTAATAATACTTAAAAAAAAATAAAAGCAGAATTAAAACTTAATTAAAATTAAATCTAAAAAATCAGACTAAAATTAAATACGAAAAAAATATATCTTTCATAATTAAAGACGAACAAATAGAAACATAATTAAAACACCTAAATTAAATCTAAAAATAGAGAAAAATTAGATATCTTTCTTTAAATAAAAGAATACAATGAATAAAAGAGAATCTAATTTCCTTAAATAAATATCTTTATCGGTTTCAAATGTATTAATTTTTTATATGTATCACTGTATAACATATGTATCACTATTTTAAAAACTGGGATAAAATATAATTAATAAACTAGTCAGGATTTTATGTAATATCACTTAAAAGATTTAGGAATTTATGTAAGTTACCCTAAACAATTCTTAGGTAAATAGCCTTTATTGGTTTATTGTTACATCAAAAGGATTTTTTTCCCCTGAGCTCATCTGTATTTTCTCTAATGCCCCTGAACGCATCTCTCCTCTCCAACACTTTACTTTTTCTTATTGTTGCTCTTTATCTTCATCGCACTTCTCTCTTTCTTTGTTGCTATCTCTTTCAAATCTTCAAACTCGCGATATACAGAAAAAGATGGACAAACTTGTGGTAATTTTTCATCTCCAAGATATTATAATTTGTGGGTTCTGTATATTTTCGATAAATTTTACTTAAATAGGAGTTTTAGGGTTTGTAATTTACTTTGAATTTAAGTCACTGTTTGATTTGAAAATGGGAAAATCTCTAACCTACATAGCATACTATAAAAATGGTTTGTACAATTAGCCTTTTTATTGAAAAAACTAATAGTTTTCTTGTTGTTTGTAAATGTTTAGAGTGTTCTTGTTAGTATCTATTTATGTTTAAAAATAAAATTTTGTTTTTTGTTTTTTTCTTTTGTAGTCATGTGTTGCTTCTGATGAAGAAATAGAGCGTTTCTTAGTGAATGTTGCTTCCAATTTTTCAAGACTTTTTCCTTCAAACTTTATTGACATCATTGTTGATGTAAGTTTCTACTAAATTCACTTTATCATTTACATGTATTTTACATCAATGTCTATTAGTAGACTAAAAAAATTGCAACTTCACTTTTTATATATTTTACCAATGAAAAATTCGCTGTCATTCTTTTTTCCTTTAAATATGTTTATTGAGAGCTAATTCTTATCTCTAGGGCAAGAATTATATAGCATCTATCAAATTATTACAGAATAAGGTAGTATCAGCTTTTATCCATAGGGGCTAGTTGTTTCTTTATAGGATAAGTCTTGCCCCTAGGGCAAGAGTTTTTGAGCATCAGTTTAATTAGAAAACAATGTGACAGGACCAAATCTTTTCCATGAGGCATAGCTTATTTCTATGGGGGCTAAGTTTTTATGTCTATGTCAAGATTATAGATCATCTACTAACTTAGTAATATTATGTACAAGTAATGAGTGTTGAAGTCAAATATGCAAAAAATTGGGATTTTATCTTAAGTTTGTTTAAACACTTTAATAAAACCACTTTGTTCTAATTTTGTAAACTGAAATGATTTAAGAATTAGCTTAAAATGAGGTACGATTAGGACTATTTTTCAAATCATCTTTAAAGTGTCTAAGTTAGGACAGTGACAACTTGTTTGCCTGTTTTATGCATGTATTTATGTATGTCCCAGATACTTTGCTGCCAAAGGTGTTAGTGTGTTACTTTATTTATTTTGTTCTTTTTTATTTTGATCAGAAATCATCTTTATAAGATTCTAACTTGGCTAGAGAAATGTTTGAAATCACATGTTTGAAATCATACTCTATGTATAGGTATTAAAAGCTTATGGGTAACATAATTGCCTAATTCTAAGAAGTAATCTTACTTAGATAGGCCTTGGAAAGGTAGTCAAGTACATTTTCTTTGGTCAAATGTATATGTACATAATACTATAATACATGTTTAAATTTGCATTTACCTCTTTGGTGTGTTATTGTAATAAATTGTGTTATCAATCTTTGAAGTTTATGGTTTGTTCAAAGTGGGTCTGGCTTTGTTCTCCTCTGAAGTACTCTATTTTATTCTAAAGGTACTCAGTTTAAAAATGACAAGGTGGTCATTACAATATTTTGAATGTTTCTTGTCAATATCTAGTAAGGTTATTCCCTATCTGGTCAAAGACCTTTTCAGACAAGATTTTAAGTTGTTGGGGAGGTAAATTTTATCAAGGTAGGAATCTCGTTAGAGAATTTTGAGTTAGGAATGATGTTAAACTTGTCAGTCAGCTTTTTCATTCTCTTGCTTTTATATTATGAATGTTTGATGTCGTTCGAGCCTTGCCAATCCCAAGATTTATATATCAACATCAAGAAAACAATCTTCAAAATTTAGAGATTGTGCGTAATTTGTGTCCTAATTATAGTAAATCATGTAAATCAATATATAAAAAAGTCATACATAATATAATCAAGTTTTCAAAATATTATCATTCTTTTTCAAGCTTGAAATAGTAATCTCCAAGTCTTAAATTTTCAATAGTTGTTAAGTTAATACAAACTAAGCTAGTTTCAACTCTTGCCCATTGCGCATAAGTTGTTCTTTGGGGGACTAAAAGTAGTGCCTCTAGAGCAAGAGTTCTCAATCATCTGCCAAATTATTACAGACTACGCCAGTGTTAAATTTTGTCCATGGGGAATAACTTATGCTTTTGTGATCTAAAAGTCTTGTCTTTTGAAAAAGAGTTATAGATTGTTTACCAAATCATTAAAGACTAAGACAGTGTCAACTCTTGCTTGTGAACTTTTTTCTTTGTTGTTTAAGTCTTGTATCTAGGTTAAGAGTTATAGATCATCTACTAAATCAATACAAACTAAGGCAATGTCAACTGTTGCCCATGGGACACAACTTGTTCCTTTGTGATCTAAAAGTCTTGCCTCTTGGGCAAGAGTTTTAGATCATTTACTAAATCAATAAAGACCAAGACAATGTCAACTCTTTCCCATGGACTTGTTTCTTTGTTGTCTAAGTCTTGCCTCAAAGGCGAGAGTTATCGATCAACTGTCAAATCAATAGAGACTAAGGCAATGTAAGCTCTTGCCCATGGGGCACAACTTGTTCAGTTGTGATCTAAAAGTCTTGCCTCCTGGGCAAGATTTATAGATCATTTACTAAATCAATAAATACTAAGGTAGTGTCAACTCTTCCACAAGAAAAATCTAAACTTGGACACTGAATTTTGAGAGTTTTTGACTTTACTGATTGTTGCATATATGTATACGACTCCAACCGTACCAGGCGCAGTGATAAAGTTGTTCAAAAAGTGATATTAGCTTACCAAACATTAATACCATATTTTCTGCAAAAGGTTAATTTCTATCTTGAGAAAGGCACTGACAAATCTGAGAATGACACTTTACCGATAAAAATGGTTGATGAGCTATATATGTTATTTCATTCATTTTTTCAATATTCATGTCACTTATTTTTTTTATTGTTTTTCATATATTCATATAATATATTTCTTTTGTATAACAGTAATTGTAGAACATTTATTTGTGCCGTTGCTGAATATTTCATTCATGGTAGAGTTATTCTAAAAGAGATTAACATTGATTATGTTTGCATGAGGTATGAATCTTTGTTGTTGGATTATGGAAAGAGAAAACTACAAGCTGATGTAAAAAACAACACTATAAAAAAAGTTGGCAAATTATTTGGAAATGAAAAGAGGAAGAGGACACACAAGGAGGAGTAGTTTAGTTTTATTTTTATTGAAAATCACTACACACAAGGATTTTTAGCTATTTTTATGCGATTATGTAAAGTTTAAACAATCTTTTGAAATTGAATCTACTATTTTTGATGCGATAATGTAAAGTATACAATGTAGAATCATTGTTGATTCATTTGTTGGTATCCTTATATATTTATGTTTTATTAATCAAAAATAATTTTTTGCTTCTCCTTGTGGCAAGTCTTGCCCTTAAGGCAAGAGTTATTGAGTATCTTCTAAACTAGTAGACAATGTGGCAGGGCTAATTCATGCCCATAGGGCATAACTTGTTCCTATGGGGGTTGTCTTATCATTACTTATGTGTGACTGCTACATGAGTATTTTGATCATTGTTAACTTTTCAATCACATATGTCTTTAATTAAATGGCATAAAATAAGAAACAGTTTAGACCTTGTAATCTAAGGGTCATCTACTCCTCCTAGGTAGTTGGTTCTCCACTTTTATTTGTTTGGTTAGACGTTTGCTTTGTTTATTGGTCCTATTTTTTTCTACTTGCAATTGAATACTCCCCCATGCTTTTCTTTTGATAATTTTTAATCTTTATTGCTTTTGTTCTTGGCTTTTAGTATTTTAGTTTTTGGTCTAGAAGATTGATTCTTATATGGTTGTAAGATTGTATTATTCCTATAAACATATTTTGTATGGTACGGGAAGAATGTTCTCTGAAAAATTATGAGTTGAACCACCATTACAGCATAATTACTGTTAACATTTTTCTCTTAGTTTGTTGGAACTCGAAAAGGCCAACTAATTCATCTAATTTTCATTCTTAAGTTTTCTTCAAGAAAACCTTAAGCTGATTATGCGTTCTCATCTTTGTAGATAAGTTAATAGCCTCTTGGGAAAAAGGTATAGATCATCAAGAAAATCATTAAAGACTAAGGTAGTGTCGGCTCTTGCCCATATTATTCCTTTGATGTCTAAGTCTTGTCTCTAGGGAAAGAGTTATGGATTATCTGTCAAATCATTACACACTAAGCTAGTGTCAACTCTTGCCATAGGGCATAACTTGTTTCTTTGGGGCTTAAGTCTTGCCTCTAAGGCAAGTGTAATAGATTATCTGCCAAATTATTGTAGAGTAAGCTAGTGTCAAATCTTGTCCATAGGGCATAAGTTGTTCTGCATCTTAACTTCAAGGAAAATTTTAAAGTGTATCCTGTGAAATTATTTATATTACATATCTTGGGGTGCGTTCCTTCCTTGAATCCTATTAATATGATATATTTACACATCAATATATAAATTTTTTTAACATGTAGTAGCTTTCATAATCAATTAATAAAAAGGTATTGAGTTAAATACTTCACCATAAGTTAAAACTTCGAATAAATAAGAAGAGATTCGTGCAGCTTGTTTAGTGAAAGTCAAAATTACTTGTTACTAACTAAAATAGGGGATCAAAGAATCCAATTATAACTGCTATTTTGATCCAACTTCTCAAACAAAAAGTAAAACTAATTATTTTTTTATTTTTCTTTCTGTATGTTCTTGCATATAGATGAAAGATCGGAGTGTAGTGATAGTTTGATCTGTTGTGCTCGGTTCTTTTGCATCTCGAACATCTGTAATTATTTCTTAAAGATTCTGTTCTGCAAAGATATCTGATTATTTGTCTTCTCCCTAACAAAATCTTCATATCTGGGGTTTTTGTGAATAAATCCTTTATACTATCTTGAATAATCCATGATATTGTGCTTCCAACTGGTAGGATTTCTCCCTGGTATGTTTGTATCCAAGATTGTCTTGAGAACCAATGAGAATAATAGCTAGACTTGTTCACATTTCTCCTATTTATCTCTGCAATTGCATGGGTGCATGATATCTCATCTGTTTGAAATACCAAACATTAACAAGTCCTATTCTTCAGGTCTACAATATATTCAACTCTTTCTTCTCTTACAACAAATCTTGTTTCATCAATAGGGTTTACCTGTAAATAAAATGATAAATAAATGACAACTTATGTTTGTTGTAATCTTGAAAGCTATGCACATGAAAGCTCAAGAACCAAAATAAGCCACAATGAAATTACAGATATGAACACATCACTTTCTAGTGATTTAGTATTACAGAGACTAATTAATTACTTAGTTTAACTTAGCAACAAAAATTATTAGTGACATTTTCTATAGTCAATTCACAGAATCTGGGTTCCCATCATTAACTTACTTCTAGATGAAAAATTCATATGGACGTCTATATGTAAATAAAGATATTGATTTGAGAAAGCAAGTGATATCATTGATGGCATCAAGAAGATGAAGATATACAAAAGATAACAAGTACAAAAGATATTCTAGCTCTATTACAACAAGACATACAAATATATATGCTATATCCATGCTCACGTGTATGTAAAATGCAAGAATAAGGAGTTATCTGGTTGCAGATTACTGTTTAGGCAACAGATTAACTTAATGCCGGATATCCTTTTGTAAAGAACATACTTTTAACAGTATGTGGAGGTTATTCTTCTTAATTGTCTACTAATTTTGCTGTATATTTCCCTATTACCAAATTAGAATATGCCAAACCTTCAGTATTCTTTCAATTACATATACTGAGAGACAAATCAGTTGCCACTACTACTTTTAACTGATCCACTTCTAACAAAAAACCTTACAGCTTAAAAAGTAGTAAAATGTGGACTTAAAATGACTTAGCAATAGAAGAGCACACCAATTTAAATCTATATTTCATGTAGATAAATAAACAGTTCAAATGTAACAAATAGTAGTTCTTCTCCTGGAATATTTAAAGACAGAAATGTGTCTTTGTAAGATGAAAAGTTTCTGCAAAAATTACTTACTTTTTATTTCAAGACAGCTTGAATCTTATCAGTCACCTCCGCTTTTGCCCAATGTGTGATGTCATGAAACGTGCCTTGCACATCCATTTTTCTTTCATGAAACCAACTTTGTAACTTTTTCTGAATGTAATCAATTAGTCCTATTATTGGCAGTTGCCTTGCTTTTCTTAGTACTGTATTCATAGACTCTACATTGTTAGTCGTGATCATATTGTACCTTTCATTGGTATGAGATAAACATGCCTATCTTTCTAGATGTTCTTATTTTAAGTAGTCTGTAACAACTTTGTTAAATTTTTCTATCTCATCCATGAAAGCATTAAATTCAGTGTGTTTGGATGCTGTTGCTACATAGTAGAAGAGTGCCAGAACTATATCTGAGAAGTATTTTTTTCTTAAATTTTTCTCCATGTGATAAATGCATATCCCGTGCTGACACTCTAGATCGACATTTGCAATGGATGGGCGGCGATCTAATAAAATAGACAATTGTTCACGTACCCCTATTGCATTTCTTAACTAATTGAAGAACAGTTATAAGACTCATTGTTCACAACTTATTCTTTTATGATCTAAAAAACTTATTTATAAGCTAAAAAATAGTTAAGCTAAAAACTAAGGTAGTGTCCTCTCTTGCCCATGGGGCAAGAGTTATAGATTATTTTCAAAATTATTAAAGACTAAGGTAATGTCAACTCTTGCCTATGCACTTATTCCATTGGTGGCTAAGTCTTGCCTCTAGGGCAAGAGTTATAGATTATCTGCTAAATCATTACAGACTACGCTAGTGTCAAATCTTGCCTATGGGGCATTACTGGTTCTTTTATGATCTAAAAGACATATTTATAAGATAGAAAATGGTTAAGTTAAGAACTAAGATAGTGTCAACTCAATAGTTATAGATCATTTACTAAATCATTAAAGACTAAGGCAGTGTCAACTCTTGCCCATGGGGCATAACTTGTTTATTGGGGTCTAAAAGTTTTGCCTCTTAGGAAATAGTTATAGATCATCTACTATATCATTAAAGACTAAGGAAAATAGTTATAGATCATCTGCTATATCATTAAAGATAAGGCAATGTCAACTCTTGACCACAAGGCATAACTTGTTCCTTTGGTCTCTAAGTCTTGCCTCTAGGAAAGAGTTATAGATCACCTGCCTATGTTAGTGTTAAATCTTGACCATTGGACATTAGTTGTTCTTTTGAGGTCTAAAAGTACTGTCCCTTGGGAAATAGTTATAGATTATCTATTAAATCATTAAAGACTAAGTTAGTGTCAAGTCTTGACCATGAAGGATAACCTGTTCATTTGGTGTCTAATCTTGCCTCTAGGGCAAGAGTTATAGATCATCTGCCAAATTATCGTAGATATGCAGTGTCAACTCTTGTACATGGGGCGTAAGTTCTTTTGTGATCTAAAAGTCTTGCTGCTTGGAAAGAGTTATAAATGTAAGAAATGAAGTGGCCTATGATACAAAGTTTAATCGAATAATGTATTATGTGGATCTCCAGAAGCTTGTAGTCACTTTGATTCCAAATATTTATCCTACCTTTTCCCGAGCCTACATTACAAGCTTGAAAAAGTCCTTCAAGGTCTCCAACCAAGTTTCTTCAAGTTAGTGGCAATTGAAAATAAGGGCAAATATATGGCATGATACTTGGTTGCATTGAGAGATTCTTTGTGAGAGTGAGTGCTTGCACTTTAGTCCCTTATTGTATAATAGATACTTTGGTGTGTGGGACTTCCTTTCGTGAGGAGGTATGTAGACTAATTAGGGTAGGTAAAGTTGTCATCTTTTGAAAATGAGGCAAAAGAGTTTGGTTGAGTCACTATTGATAGAGAGTCACTTCTAGAGAGTTAGTGTTTGTTGTTTGGTTGTTCTTAAAAATATTTTGCATTCTTGAAAAGTGTGATTGATTTTAAGAGGAGTTGCACAAATAGTTTTCCCCATGCTGGAGGGCTAATTGTTGGTGCTAATTTTGTTCGAAATCATTGTGATTATTTGGTTGTATGAATGGGCTTATAAGTAAGTAGTCTCATTTAATGTGGAGCAGTGTTGCTTGAGGATAAACAAAGTTTTAAGTTAGGGGTGTTGATGAGTGGAAAATTTGTCACTCATTCATATCCAAATTCGTGCACACTACAATGAAATGATTGTGGATATGAGGCAAATTCTTTAGTGAAGTGCATTAAATCCTATGGTTTTCATGTTTGTAGTAATTAGGAAAAAAATGAGTAAAGTAAGTTAAAAAAGGAAGCAAATGACAAAAGTGGTTGCACAAGCTATAAATCAGAAGCAGGGATCAGCCCTTAGGTACTAAGATCGCGGCCTGAGGGTCGCGATTATATCAGGTCATAGCTAGGTCCAATATCGGCGATCACAAGGGGATTACCATGATCTTGATTAGCCAAGGGCGATCGCGATGAAGCAGGAAATCTCCAAAGGCAGATTCATAAATTCTTGGAGTTGAATCCCAAAACTCAAAAGCACTAACCTTTGCACAATTAGGGTATCTTTCAACAAATTTTAACTTTTGTAGAGAGAAAAACTATTCTACTTTGGGAAAAGAACAAATGTAATACATTCTCAAGAGAGTTTTAGTAATTATTGTGATTAATGTTTGTATTACTTTTACTTTTAGTTTCAATGGAAGCATTGAATATTAATTTGGGTATACCTCTTTTCTCCAATCTCATTAGTAACTGAATTTCTATCTTGGGGTTATGCTTGAATAGGGTGTTAATATATATGGGTGTTGATTGTTAGTTTAAATCAATAGTTAATAGTTTTGGGTTTTGCTATTACTCTATTGTTGAATTGAGAATTGTAGGTGAAAACCTCAATTTCCTTGGATCCCACATTATCCTTAAAAGAGGGTTGTGGGTGATGAGTGATTGTGAACAACAAATTGATGTTAACTTCTTCCTTAGCATTATCTTAGAAATAAGGATGTTATGTGGATTTGCTATGTTCATAGGCATTGTCTTAGAAATAGGGATGCCAAGTTGAGGTATTGGGTAGATGAATTCATCACACTCATGAGGTATTCGAAACAATCCTTGAGTGAAATTTTAGTGTTTTGTTGAAAGACTAGCACTAAATCCCAAAAACCTAGCATACCTAAGACTCATTAACTAATATTGGGATTACCTATTAATTACCTTTTAACCTAGCGCCCGAAGATGGTTAGCGGTTGGAACGCTAGCATGTAACTCAAGGATAAGGATAAAATAGCACCATCATTCAACATTAAGTCAATATATCAAATTCAATAACAGTTATAACCTTATCCACACATATAGATGTGTCACATGCTAATCAAGGGGATGAGTCTTATCAACACTAAGGAAGCACTCATTCATCATACATGCAATGGCAGACTCCAACCTTTCACACTTATATATTCAAGCGTTTTTCATTAGGCATAGGATTTTAACCATATTCATATATTGTCAAGCAAGGGACTCTAACCACACACACATCTATTTGAGTGAGGGACTCTAACCACTCATACACATTCACATAAGTGAGGAGATCTAACCACTCACACATATTCATTCAAGCAAGGGACTCTAACCACATACTCACACATTCGGCAAGGGATTCTAACTTCATGTCATATTAGATAGGGGACTCTAACCCTAAGCCAATTTATTTGGTGAGGCACTTTGGCCTCATGAGATCTTATTATGCAAGGGACTTTAACCATAATGAATTTTATTAGGAAAGGGAATTTAACCTCACGCCATCACATCTATCATTAGTCGACATTGGGACTCTAACTCTTTGTCCATGCATCCACATACATTCGATTCCACACATAAGGACTTTAACCTATTTAGCCAATTTAAAATCATACTTGACCACATGGTTCTCATGGGGGCCTTCATTGCTCAACCATTTATATAGGATAATGTCTTAATTCAGCTCCTTATACAATTCAAACTATAGTCCTCAAGAACCTTTAAAGCCATTCACATTTTATTAGCAATTCTATACCATAATTTAGTCCTACACACAATTCAAGTTCATTTTTATGTTAGGGACTTTAACCTTCTTATGCATCAAACCATCAAGGTCATCAATTACACCATACATGGTTCATTTTAACCTTTAAAATATCCTTTATCAAGCATTCATACATATTGGGCCACTACCCTAGTTTGAAACATCACTAATATGTGACTAGGTAATCCACTTAGACATTTTCACAAATAGCTTATGTGCTTACCTTTAACAAGGTCATTTTCATGGTAGAATTAATCATGATTAGGGTTACTCATGAACCACATGTTATAACACATACAACAAGCATCCACGTATGCAAATCATCACTAATAACATGAATAAACACAAGTCTAAGTAGGAATCATGTAATACTCCATAAAATCTCAAGTCCAAAATTCAGCTCGTTTAGCTCTTAAAGCTCTTTAAAAGATTCAAAACTTAGAAAATTTTGGAAAGTATTCCAACACTTAGCCTATTTTAAGCCTCCAAACTTCAGGAATTTATTTGATGACCTTCCCGACCTCCGTTTTTAGATTTTCAAGTTGCGTTGCGATCGGGGAAGTCAAGAGTACATCCCAGGTAAGTTTAGGAATTTTTGGAGTAGCGTAAGGGCATGGTTAGGTGGCCAAAATAGTGGCACTATATGATTAGCATGCGTCGCACTCTCTATAGCATGCTCCAGAAATTTTCAACATTTTAGGGTCAACTTCAAACGATCATAACTTCCTGTATATATTTAACTGTGAGAGCTTCTATATATATATGGAAATCTCTTTGAGTCCTCTTTCTAATTCAATTGGTTTCATCCAATTTTAGAATCAGAGTAAAAAGTTATGATCAACTTTACTTTAGCCTATCAGATAGAGGGACAACTGCGTCTTTCTCTCTTTCTTTAGGGGCATTTTGGTCATCTTCCACCCCTATATATACCTCTTAACACCGAATTAAGCCTTATTTTTAGAAAAATATTCTCCTTTTCTCTAATTTCTCTCAAGAACAATAAGAGGGGTTTTCAATTAAGGATTAAAATTCAAGAATTTTCTCCGTCAATCTTCATAAAATCAAGAATTAAGGTATGCGTAGTATTTATTCATGGATTCCTTTTATCCATGGAGCTCAAGAATCAAGTTTTAAATTATGTATTGTGAAGACTTTGTTGTGGTATGATTATGTTCATGTTGATGGTTGTTGTATGGTTTCAAGTTGGGATTTTTATGTATTTTCATGAAGCCATGTTAGTATGTAAGTTGAAAACTATGAAATTAGTTGTTTATGATATCTACATTGTTGGATGTTGATAATCAAGTTATTGATATTGAATGATTCCCAAGTTGGAATATTTATGTGTTATTATGAATCTATGACATCATGTGAGTTGAAAACATGTAAAACTTGGTTGTTCATAATGTAAAATCTTATGGTTTCACCTATGCCTAAATTGTGCATGCAAGGTGTTCGATGAAATGCCTAAAATAATAATAATCATGTTTTCATGACTTAAGAGTACCAAGCAACAAGTCCATGCTCTATGCTTTATGATTCTACATGAATTCCATGTTATTGATGTATTGTGGTGGTGATATGTAGTAAACATGATGTTGAAGTTAAGAAAGTACTTCTATGTTGAATGTATCCCCTCCCACGTATGAAATGTTGAGAACCATGTGTAGTATTGAATCCCGTACTTATGATATTATGAATTATGGATTCTCTTCAGTATGAACAAGTCTGTCATGTGTGTCAGTTTCTTTCCATCGAGTCCTTGGGGTACTTGTACCCGAAAAATATAGCTTTGTGCCTAGAGCCATGTCATGTTTTCACGATATCCACAGTCAAGACATGTTCCATAGAACTCAGTTAGTCATGTGACTCAGGAAAAATGCAGTAACTTAGTATTCTCAAAAATCTCATGAACTCAGTCAGTCGTAAGTTGTATTTCGTAAGTCAATGGAACTCAGTAACTCAACTCAGTATTCATGTTCAGTGTCTATTCAGATGGGAGTAGGATTCAGCATCGAGCAAGCCCCAAGATGGGAATCCACACTGCCAGATTGAGGGTGAGATTCCTAGAAGCAATCTTTGTGTTCCAGAACTATGCAGCCAACATAGATTGAGACATCAACACTACTAACTTTAGAGTTGATGAGGCGGATATCCGTCGTTCTCTTATGGGGAAACTGCCAGATTTGAGGGTCACTTACAGCTTGTCTTTACCTGTGGCACGGTAGTGGAACCCTTCCAATCAGGGTACAGATTGGATCCCGATTTAGCTATTGAAGCACGTTCGGGGCATGTCGGTTTGATGAATTCTCCCACAGTTACAGTTTCAGTATCAGTCTCAGTAAAAGAATTCAGATAGTTTATCAAAATATCAGAACTGTCAGATACAGTCAACTCAGTTACAGTACAAAACTCAGCTAGTTTCACCAACATCTGACTCTCAGTTACAGTTACTTATGTTGTCATTTATTAGTATCATGTTATGACAGTTTCAGTCTCGTAATCATGTATGTATTTTCATGTTCATAGTAGTCAGTTAGTATAGTTCATGTATATGAACCCTTTGTACATAGCCTATCTCACTCGTATACTCAGTATATTCAGTTGTACTGACGCATTTGGGCTATGGTGCTTTCTCTTATGTTACACCATAGGTTCAGAGGCACGAGCTTCGAAGCAGCATTAGTTAACCAGTTCCAGCTTTCAGCGTCAGTGGTGAGTCCTCATCATGCGAGGACATATTTTGGCTTGTCATTTCAGTACTTAATTTTATTTTACTATTTTATTTCAGTTTTCTAGACGGAGTTAGTTGGGGAAATATCCCATTCAACTCCTTATTCAAACAGTTAAAGGCTTTTACACAATTACAGTATCTTCAGATTTAGACTTAAGTAATTTTTAATATTTTTGGTATTGTGATACCCCTTTCAGATATTATGTTTCATTCAGTATTAAACCTTATGGCCTTACAGTATTACATATTCCTCATTTATGCTCTATATTATGTAGTGTACAGACACAGATATCAGTCATGGGTTAGCTTGTGGTCCTTCAAGGTCATGGGCACCATGTAGCATTCCAATTACCAGAATCGGAGCATTATAAACTTGGTATCAGAGCCTAAGGTTTAACAGTGTCCTAGGACGTCTGAAAGCCGTATCTAGTAAAGTCTTGTACAAGGGTGTGTTGCGCGTCACATTCATGTACAAGAGGATATGAGATATTTTAGGAACATTTTTCCCCTCTTTTAGTATTTATGTCGTGTGAGTGAACATAATCATAATTTGACCTTTTTGTTTAATCTTTTTCTTTTTTGTTTTCAGAATATACCTCCTAAAAGAAAGAGTGTGAATCAGACAACTCCTCAGCCCGAAAATCCTTTGGGCGAGCATGTTTCTCATGAAGAGTTTAGAGCTGCATTTACTGCTCTTGTACAGTCAGTTGCTACTTAGAATGAGCGTCCAGCTATTGTTCAGGCCAACCCAGTGGCCAACTATATTGAATCCAGGATTCGGGACTTTACCCGAATGAATCCTCCATTCTTAGACAAATTCTTTCCCCAAGAGCTGAGAGAGGCGAAAGTTCTCGAGTTCATCAACCTCAGGCAGGGAATCATGACGGTGAAAGAGTATTCCCTAAATTTTACTCAATTATCTAGATACGCTCCTCATATGGTGGTAGATAGCTGATCTAGAATGAGTAAGTTTGTTTCAGAAGTGAATAATAATTTGATGAATGAGTGCAGGTCTGCTATACTGAATAGCAACATGACCATATCTAGACTCATGACTCATGCTCAACAGATAGAGGAGCATAAGATTAAGATGAGGGAGAAGCAAAGTAAGAAATCTAGAACAAGTAGCTTTAATTTTGGACAGCCCAAATCCGAAGGAGAAAAACGTTCGCAGTTTTATCCTAAATCATTAGCTCCAGTTCCTTCTTCAGCTAGTGCTCCAGCTCCTAAGTTCAGAGTGGGAAACAGGGATAGAGCGCTAGGCTTTAAGGCACAGGGAAGTGTTAGCAGTACCCAAACCAATACCCTTTGTCAGACTTGTTGTAAGAAGCACAAGGGTGTTTGCAGGGCTGGTAGTGATGTTTGTTTCGATTGTGGCAAGCCAGGCCACAGGGTCAAGGATTGTCCTCAGTCACGTCAGCAGAGTCATCTTCGTTATTCATCTTAGTCAGGTTGCCTGAACCAGCAGGGTGCCACCTCTAGTGCTATTAGTGGGCAGAGCCCAAATCATCTTTATGCTCTTCAGACTCGATAGGATCAGGAAAATTCTCCTGATGTGGTTATTGGTACGTTACAGATCTTTCATATTCATGTTTATCCTTTGCTAGATCCAAGAGCTTCTTTGTCTTTTGTCACTCCTTACATAGCAGCCGATTTTGAAGTCAGTCCTGAGATTTTAGCAGAGCCATTCTCAGTCTCCACCCCAATGAGTAAAGTCATCATAGTGAGATGGGTATACATGAACTGTCCGATTATGATATTTCAAAAGGTCACCTCAACAGATTTAGTCAAATTAGAAATGATGAATTTTGATGTCATTCTCGGCACAGATTAGCTTCATTCATGCTATACCACGGTCGACTGCAGAAATAGAATAGTTTAGTTCTAATTTCTAAATGATCCCATCCTTGAATGGAAGGGTAGTACTTCATCTTTCAGGGGTCAACTTATTTCTTACCTTCGGGCCAGGAAAATGATATCTAAGGGATGTATTTATCATCTCGTTCATGATTGAATATTTGGATGTCTTTTCAGAAAATCTTCCAGGAATTTCTCCTGAAAGAAAAATACACTTTGGCATAGATCTTCTTTCAGACACTCAGCCTATATCTATTCCGCCATATAGAATGGCACCAGTAGAGCTCAGAGAGTTAAAGGATCAGTTGAAAGATCTCTTAGACAAGGGATTCATCAGACCTAGTGTGTCCTTATGGGGTACACCAGTCTTTTTCGTGTGGAAGAAAGATGGTTCTCTCAGAATGTGCATAGATTATCGTTAGCTCAACAAAGTTACGGTTAAGGACAAGTATCCTCTTCCCAGAATCGATGACTTGTTTGACCAACTTTAGGGTGCCAATTATTTCTCTAAGATAGACCTCAGATCCGGAATCATCAGCTCCAAGTTAGGGAATGTGACATCTTAAAGACTTTTCATACTCGGTATGGTCACTTTGAATATCTAGTTATGTCCTTTGGTCTTACCAATGCCCCTACAACTTTCATGGACTTGATGAACTATGTGTTCAAGTAGAACTTGGACATGTTCGTCATAGTCTTTATAGATTATATTTTGGTCTATTCCCGCACTGAGCGCTATCATACAGACTATCTCAGAATAGTACTTCAGACTCTCAGAGATCATCAACTATTCGCCAAATTTAGTAAGTGTGAGTTTTGGCTAAGGTCAGTAGAATTCCTTGGCCATATCATTTTGGGTGATGGAATTAGAGTAGATCCTCAAAAGAGCGAAGCGGTAAGAAACTGGCCTCACCCTGTCTCTCCATTAGATATCAAGAGTTTCTTGGGTTTGGCTGACTATTACAGATGGTTTGTTGAAGGATTTTTTTCTATTACATCCCTTATGTCTAGATTGACACAGAAAAAGGTCAAGTTCCAGTGGTCAGATTTATGCGAGAAGAGTTTTCAGGAGTTGAAAACTCGACTCACCCCAGCTCTAATTTTTGCACTTCCCGATGGTTCCGATGGGTTCATAGTATATTGTGATGCATCCAGAGTCGGTTTGATTTATGTCCTCATGCAGTATGGTAAGGTCATAGCCTACTCCTCCAGACAGTTAAAGCCCCATGAGAAGAATTATCCTACTCATGATCTTGAGTTAGTAGCCGTAGTATTTTCCCTGAAGATTTGGAGGCATTATCTCTATGGAGTTCATGTAGATGTCTTCACAGATCATAAGAGCCTCCAGTATGTCTTTTCTCAAAAAGATCTCAATCTTCATTAGAGAAGGTGGTTATAGCTCTTGAAGGATTATGACATGAGTGTTCTTTACCATCCGGGCAAAGCCAATATTGTGGCCGACGCTCTCAGTAGACTGTCTGTGGGTAGTGTCACTCATGTTGAGGATAGTAAGAAAAATTTAGCTCAGAAAGTCCATCAGTTTGCCAGACTAGGCGTTC
Source organism: Capsicum annuum (assembly GCF_002878395.1). Classification (NCBI taxonomy): domain Eukaryota; kingdom Viridiplantae; phylum Streptophyta; class Magnoliopsida; order Solanales; family Solanaceae; genus Capsicum; species Capsicum annuum. The sequence goes on from NC_061114.1 coordinate 146,401,956, forward strand.
GCTTAGTCGATTCTTCAGAAGGTGGTGTTTGTGTCCAGCATAGTTTAGAATTATCTCTAGTTTCCAAGGTGAAAGAAAAGCAAGATAAAGACTCCAGCATAGTCAAGTTGAAAAAGTCAGTCAAGGATCAAAAAGTAAAGATTTTCTCCCAAGGGGGAGATGGTGTTCTTCGTTGTCAGGGTAGTTTTTGTGTTCTAGGTGTAGATGAATTGAGGCAGCAAATTCTTGAAGATGTGCATGGTACACGCTACTCTATTCATCCAGGGGCCACTAAGATGTATCACGACTTGCGGGAGATCTATTGGTAGAGTGGGATAAAGAGAGATATTGCAGAGTTTGTGGCTAAGTGCTTTACATATTAGCAGGTTAAGATAGAGCATCAAAAGCCTAGTGGTCCCATGTAGGAGTTTATTATTCCTACCTGGAAGTGGGAAAAAGTAAACAAGGACTTCATGAAGGGTTTGCCTCGTACTCGTTATCAGCATGATTCAGTTTTGGTCATTGTAGACAGGATCACCAAATCAGCTCATTTCCTTCCAGTCCTCACCTTATATTCAGCCGAGGATTACGCTAAACTCTATATCAGAGAGTTGGTAAGGTTACACGGTATTTATTTATCTATTATCTCCAACAAGGGTACCCAGTTCACCTCTCACTTATGGAAAACTTTCCAAAAGGGTCTTGGCACCCAAGTCCATCTCAGTACAATGTTTCATCCTTAGATAGATGGTCAAGTAGAAAGGACCATTCAGACTCTAGAAAATATGCTAAGGGCGTGTGCCATTGATTTCAAGGGAAGTTGGGATGACCACTTGCCTTTGATTGAGTTTGCATACAACAATAGTTAGCACTCCAGTATTCATATAGCTCAATTCGAAGCTCTCTATGGTAGGATATATAGATCTCCTATTGGTTGGTTCGAAGTTAGTGAGGCCTCAGTCATAGGGCCTGATTTAGTATTTAACGCCTTAGAGAAAGTTTAGTTGATTAGAGGAAGACTCCAGGTGCTCAAAGATGACAGAAGTCTTATGCAGATATTCATAGAAAGGATCTCGAGTTTGAGATTGGTGACTTTGTCTATCTCAATATATCTCCCATAAAGGGAGTAAAAAGATTCGGCAAAAAGGGAAAGCTTGGTCCCCGATATGCCGGTCCCTTCAAGATTCTCAATCGTTTTGGCAAAGTAGCTTATGATCTTGATCTGCCTTCAGATTTAGCCACAGTTCATCTAGTCTTCCATGTCTCTTTGCTCAAGAAGTGCATAGGTGACCCATCAGTTATAGTCCCCATTCAGAGCTTAGAAGTTCAGAACAGCCTCTCCTATGAGGAGATACCAGTTGAAATCCTAGACTATCAGACTCGTAATTGAAGAACATAGAAGTCCCTCTAGTCAAAGTTCTTTGGCAAAATTAGTCCGTTGAGGGAGCCACTTGGGAAGCAGAAGCAGACATGTGAACCAAGTAACCTTATCTCTTTTCTGCTAATTCAGATTCCGCTCAAGGTAACGATTCTCCTTAAGCCTACTTAGTTTTATGTTTAAGTTTTTGTTACAAGCTTGGAATCTTCTAGCATTACGTATTCAGTTATGTGCCCATGTGTCAGTTTAGACATGCATTCATGTATTAGTTCAGTCAGATAATCATGTATCAGTTATGCATTCATGAATTCAGCTCGCCAGTCATGCATTGGATACGTATGTTCAGTTATGCTATATTCAGTTTAGCATTCATGTTAGTTCATAAATCATGTGCCGGTTGAGCGTAATCTGTATACGCGGCATCTTATCTTTTCTTCCCTCCTAGTCAGTCTCATTCGAGGACGAATGTTCCCAAGGAGGAGATATTATAGTACCCCATAAAATGCTAAGTCCGAAATTCAATTCATTTATCTGTTAAAGCTCTTTAAAGGATTCAACACTTAGAAAATTTTGTCAAGTATTCCAACACTTAGCCTATTTCAAGGCTCCGAACTTTTGGGATTTATTTGATGACCTTACCAACCTCCGTTTTTGGATTTTCAAGTTGCGTTGCGATCAGGGAAGTCAAGAGTACATCCCAGGTAAGTTTTGAAGTTTTCGGAGTAGAGTAAGGGCTTGTTTGGGTGCCCAAAATAGTGGCACCATGCGATTAGCATGCGTCACATGCTCTATGGCATGCTCCAGAAATTTTCAGCATTTTAGGTTCAACTTCAAACAATCATAACTTCCTGTATATATTTAACTGTGAGAGATTCTATATATAAATGGAAATCTCTTTGAGTCCTCTTTCCAATGAAATCAGTTTCATCCAATTTAAACATTGGAGTAAAAAGTTATGATCAATTTACTTCAGCCTATCAGATAGTCTAAAGAGGGACAACTGCGTCTTTCTTTCTTTCTTTAGGGGCATTTTGGTCATCTTCCACCCCTATATATACCCCTTAACAACGAATTAAGCCTCATTTTCAAAAAAATATACTCCTTTCTCTAATTTCTCTCAAGAACATAAGAGGGGTTTTCAATTGAGGATCCAATTTCAAGAATTTTCTCCGTCAATCTTTGTAAAATCAAGAATTAAGGTATGTGTAGTGTTCATCCATGGATTCCTTTCATCTATGGAGCTCAAGAATCAAGTTTTAAATTATGTATTGTGAAAACTTTGTTGTGGTATGATTATGTTCATATTGATGGTTGTTGTATGGTTTCAAGTTGGGGAGGCTATGTTAGTATGTAAGTTGAAATCTATGAAATTAGTTATTTATGATATCTACATTGTTGGATGTTAATAATCAAGTTGTTGATGTTGAATGATTCCCAAGTTGGAATCTTTATGTGTTATTATGAATCTATGACATCATGTGAGTTGAAAACATGTAAAACTTAGTTGTTCATGATGTAAAATCTTATGGTTTCACCTATGCCTGAATTGTGCATGCAAGGTGTTCGATAAAATGCCTAGAATAATAATAATCATGTTTTTATGACTTAAGAGTACCAAGTAACAAGTCCATGCTCTATGCTTTATGATTCTACATGATTTCCATGTTATTGATGTATTGTGGTGGTGATATGTAGTGAACATGATGTTGAAGTTAAGAAAGTACTTCTATGTTAAATGTATCCCCTCCCATGTATGAAATGTTGAGAACTATGTGTAGTATTGAATCCCCTACTTATGATATTGTGAATTGTGGACTCTATTCCTATGAACAAGTCTGTCATGTGTGTCAGTTTCTTTTCATCGAGTCCTGGGGGTACTTTTATCCGAAAAATATAGCTGTGTGCCTAGAGCCATGTCATGTTTTCACGATATCCACAGTCAAGCCATGTTCCATAGAACTCAGTTAGTCATTTGACTCAGGGAAAATGCAGTAACCTAGTATTCTCAGAAATCTCATGAACTCAGTCAGTCGTAAGTAGTATTTTATCATTCAATGGAACTCAGTAACTCAGCTCAGTATTCATGTTTAGTGTCTATTCAGATGGGAGTAAGATTCAGCACCGAGCGAACCCCAGTATGGGAATCCGCATTGCCAGATTGCGCATTGCCAGATTGAGGGTGAGATTCCCAGAAGCAATCCTTGCGTTCCAGAACTATGTAGCCAATATAGGTTGAGTCATCAACACTACTAACTTCACAGTTGATGAGCCGGATACCCCTTGTTCTCTTATGGGGACACTGCCAGATTTCAGGGTCACTCACAGCTTATCTTTACCTGTGGCATGGTATTGGCACCCTTCCAATTAGGGTATAGATTGGACCCCAATAGATGAAGCACATTCGAGGTATGTCGGTTAGATGAATTCTCCCACAGTTACAGTTTCAGTATCAGTCTCAGTAAAAGAATTTAGATAGTTCATTAGAATATCAGGACTGTCAGATACAGTTAACTTAGTTATAGTACGAAACTCAACTAGTTCCACCAGCATCAGACTCTCAGTCACAGTCACTTATGTTGTCAGTTATTAGTATCATGTTTTGACAGTTTCAGTCTCATAATCACATATGTATTCTCACATTCATATTAGTCAGTTAGTATAGTTCATGTATATGAACCCTTTGCATGTAGCCTACCTCACTCGTATACTCAGTACATTCAGTAATACTGACGCATTTGCGTTATGGTGCTTTCTCTGATGTTACACCATAGGTTTAGAGGAACTAGCTTCGGAGCAGCAGTAGTTAACCAATTCCAGCTTTCAGCGTCAGTGGTGAGTCCTCATCATGCGAGGACATATTTTGGTTTGTCATTTCAATACTCAATTTTATTTTATTATTTCATTTCAGTTTTCTAGACGGATTTAGTTGGGGACATGTTCCATTCAACTCCTTATTCAGACAGTTAGAGGCTTTCAGACGATTACAATATCTTCAGATTTGACTTCAGTATTTTCAATTTTTTTGGTATTGTGATACCCCTTTCAGCTATTATGGCCTTACAGTATTACGTATTCCATATTTAAGCTTTATATTATGTAGTATACTGGTACAGATATCATTGATGGGTTAGCTTGTGGTCCTTCGGGGTCATGGGCACCATGTAGAGTTCTGATTACCAGAATCGGGGCGTTACAAATCATCATTGTTCATCAGTTAGCTACCAAACCCTTTTCATTTGATTTCAAAACCACCATGTACACTTACTGATTCAATTTTGAAATACATGGGTTTTTGAGTTATTTAAGAAGGGGAAGATATACATGCCTTAAAAAACTTGAATCAACAAGAATATTGACTCCCCTCTGCCTCTTGAAGATCACCCTCCAAACCCTAGTCTACAATCTTGTTTCAAGAACCTGTAGAGTGTTTTGGAGTGTTTGACCTTTGTAAATGAGGGCTTAGGGGGATACAATGCCTTATATAGAGAAGGTACTTAGGGTTTTAGGCATGGGAAATAACCACAAGGCCCTTAGTTAAAAGCTGGAAAATGACCCCATCCAGGGGTACGACTCCTCCATATGACTCGCTAAGTAATCGTACCCTAGGGTACGAGTGGTTCCCTTACTCGTATCCTAGGCTCCTCCTAGGTCATCTATACTATTAAGGGTACGAGTGGACATCCTTGAGTCGTAACCAAAGGGTATGACTCAACCCCTAACTCGTAAGCTTCATCCGTATAGAAAAAAGTCCACTCTAGTTTAAAGTTTACTCCATACGATTGAGTAGTATACGACTTGTATGCATAGGAGAGGCCATGTCGTATAATGGATAGTGTGTTACCCTCATGGAATGATTAAGGCACGAGAGGGGGAGGGAAAGGTGGGTACGACATGTATCCATGGGTACGAATCAAGTCCCTAGTCGTACCCTACTCAGAGACATCAAATGATGAAGTTCTTCTCATGATCCGAAGCCTAGGTTTTTAATTCTCCCGCACTTGGATCATTCGTCCTCTCATGAGGGGAAGGAAAACATAAACACAAGTTAACACATCAATACATGTCAAATCAACCTTTACACAATGTTAAAGCATAGATTCAACAAGGACACAACACACATCATGATCATCATCAATTCATTCATTTCTTCAACTTTGGGAATCAAACCCATATCTTATTAAAACACTAACTAATTACACGGCTTAGGGACTTCAAACCATCAACTTATCAAGGATATTTACTCAATTCAAGCATTAGGGATTCGAGCCCATCATTTACCAAAGTCATGAATCAACTCAAGGTACTAGGTACTTAAAACCATCACAACAGAATACGTTAATTTCAAGGCATTAGGGACTTGAACCCATTGTCGAACATGACATAAATCAATTCAACACATTGGGGACTTTAACCTTTTGTATATCAAAGACAAAAAAATTAAAGCAAGGAGATCAACACATACCTCTATCCCAAGTTTCCAGAATAGGAAACAAATGTGGGTACTTGGACTTTATGTACTCTTCCGCTTCCCAAGTAGCTTCCTCGAACTTTGATTCCTCCATAGAACCTTCACCGATGCCACTTTTTTTCTTTGAAATATTCAAACTTGCCAATCTAAGATCCTCAGCGGGAACTCCTCATAGGACAAAGAGTCCGAAATACCAACATTTTCCAAAAGAACAACTAATTAAGGGTCACCTACATATTTCCTCACCATAGAGACATGGAAAATCGGGTGGATGGAGTTCATACTAGATGGCAACTCTAATTCATCGGCAATGTTGCCAACCTTTTTCATAATCAAGTAAGGGACAACATACCAGAGACTAAGTTTCCCTTTTTTGCTAAACCGCATCACTCCCTTCATGGGAGACACTTTCAAGAATACCTAATCGCCAACTCTAAACTCTAAGTCCTTATGCCTTACATTCACATAGGACTTTTGGCGACTTTAAGCAGTTTTCAACCTATCACAAATCACCATCACCTTCTCTAAGGCTTGGTTAACTAGATCGGGACTAAGCAACTTTCCCTCGCCAACCTCGTACCACCTAATCGGAGATCGACATCTTCTACCATACAATGCCTCAAAAGACGTCATGCTAATATTGGAGTGGTAACTATTATTATAGGCGAACTCAATCAAAGTCAAGTGGTCATACCAAATACCACTATAATTAATCACACAAGCTTGCAACATGTCCTCCAACGTTTGGATGATCCTTTCTGCTTGCCCATCCATTTGCGGTGGAAAGCGGTACTAAGGCAGACTATTGTACCCAAACCCTTTTTGAACGACTTCCAAAAGTGGGATGAAAATAGAGGACCACGATCCAAAATGATAGAGACCGGAGCATCGTGCAACTTCATGATCTCTGCAAGATACAACTTAGCATAATTTTCCACCGAGAAATTAGTCCTCATAGGCAAAAAGTGAGTAGACTTGGTCATTTTATCAACAATGACCTACCTAGAATCATATTGATTTTGGGATCTAGGAAGACCGGTAACAAAATCCATATTAATTGCCTCCTACTTCCCTTCGGGTAAAAGGTTTCTTGATACAAGCCCTCGGACCTTATGTGCTCAACTTTCACTTGTTGACACACTATACACTTGGCCACATAACTCGCGATATCATGATTTATATTACTCCACCAATAGAACTTTCTAAGATCATGATACATCTTAGTGGAACCGGGGTGAATAGCATAACTGGCTTCATGAGCCTCAGCCATGACCCTTTCCCTCAATCCATCGACGTCGGGAACACATAGCCTATGTTGGTATCTCAATATACCATCACCACCAATCGCAAAGTCCACAACTTTGTGTTGACCCGCATTACTCTTGATATTCATCAAGTCATGGTCCAATACTTGCTTTTCCTTTATCTCAATAAAAAGAGACGACTAAGATACCGAAAGCAGAAATACACCAACTTCCTTGGAGTCTGCAAATTGAACTCCAAGATTAGCCAAACGATGAATGTCTTTCACTAATTCACACTTATCCCTATCTACATGGGCCAAACTTTCTATGGACAATCTACTAAGGGCATCAACGAATACATTCGCCTTGCAGGGATGGTAATGAAGGCTCATATCATAGTCCTTCAATAGCTCAAGCCAACTTCTTTGTCGGAGATACAACTCTTTTTTAGTAAACACATATTGGAGGCTCTTATGGTCGAAGATGATATCAATATGAGCACCGTAGAGATAATGTATCCAAATCTTCAAAGCAAAGACCACGACTAATAACTCTAAGTCATAAGTGGGGTAGTTCTTTTCATGTACTTTTAATTTCCTAGAAGCATAGGTCACCATCCTACCAAATTGCATCAATACACAACCAAGACCAATAAGGGAGGCAACATAATAAACCATGAAACCATCACTACTCTCGGGCAAGGTCAAAGCCAGAGCCGCAGTTAATTTATCCTTCAACTTTTTGAAACTACCCTCACACGCATCGGATCACAAGTATTTGACCTTCTTTTAGGTCAACTTGGTCAATGAGCCAGCTATGGTCAAGAAACTCTCCACAAACCTTCTATAATAACTGGCTAGACCCAAGAAGCTCTGTATATCGGTTGGAGTGGTAGGTCTAGGCCACTTCTTAACCGCCACAATCTTTTGGGGATCTACCATGATCCCTTCACTAGAAATGACATGACCAAGAAAAGCTATGGCTTTCAACCAAAACTCACACTTGAAAACTTGGAATACAAATGATGATCCTTCAAAGTTTGCAACATAGCACGGAGGTGATCTACATGATCCGCCTCATTCTTAGAATAGACTAAGATGTCATCAATAAAGACAATGACAAACATGTCCAAGAACAGATGGAAGACCCTGTTCATCAAGTCCATGAATATTGCTGGGGCATTGGTCAACCCAAAAGACATGACAAGAAACTCATAGTGACCATACTAGGTTCTAAAGGCAGTCATAGGAATATCCATATCCCTAATCTTAAGTTGATGATAACCCCATCTAAGATCAATCTTAGAGAAACACTGTGCACCCTGAAGTTGATCAAACAAATCATCGATCCTAGGAAAAGGATATTTATTCTTTGCAGTAACTTTGTTTAACTGGCTATAATCAATGAACATACGAAGAAAACCATTTTTTTCCGCACGAATAACATGTGAGCACTCTGTGGAGACACACTAGGGTGAATAAAACCTTTATCTAGAGGTCTTTCAATTGCTCCTTAAGCTCCTTAGCTCTACCGGAGCCATTCTATAAGGAGGGATAGAAATCGAATGAGTTTCCAGTATAAGATCAATCCCAAAATCAATTTCCCTATCGGGAGGAACACCGAGAATATCATCGGGAAATACCTCGGTAAACTCATCAACCACGAGAATAGATTCAAGAGAAGGCTCTTATGAGCTAGAATCTTTAACTCGGACCAAATGATACAAGCACCACTGTGAAATCAACTTTTGGGGCTTTAGATAAGAAATGAACCTTCTCTTAGGCACTAGGGAAACACCTTCCCATACAATGACCAACTAACTCATTAGGGAATTGGACATGGCCCTATGGGTCCAACAATCTAAGGAAGCATAGCAAGAGTTCTACCACTCCATCCTAGAATTACATCAAAATCAGTCATGTCCAACTCTATTAAGTCTACAAAAGTATTTCTACCACCAACCTATATCACACACCCCTTGTAGACCCTTCTAATAACCATAGGGTCTCAGATTGGGGTAGAAGCAGAAAAGGGAACCAACAGACTCTCGTGACCACAATCAAGATGCACAGCCATATATGGGGTTACATAAGAAAGAGTAGACCCCAGATCAAGCAAAAAATACACATCATGGGAGAAAAGTCTCAACATACCAGTGACAACATCGGGAGATGCCTTAGAATCCTGGCGAGTAGCAAGTGCATACAAGCGGTTCTAGAAAGGGGCAATCACGCTACATATGCCCAATCTGACCATAATGGAAACATTTGTTTCTCCCATTTTCACACTGACCACAATGACTCTAACCACAAAATCTGCAAGGAGGGTGAGGTGGAGTTGACTGGGTACCACTAGCCTGGAATTTGGCACCCTATGCTCGCGACCCACCACTAAATTGAATCCAATGATTATCTAAAAACTTTAAGTAAGGAGATCGAACATAGCCGAGGAGAAAAAACTCAAACTCACCCATTTCTTCCATGGCCACTCTCCACGATCACCTCCACTAGGCTCAGAAAGGCTAAATTTCTTTCCTTGCCTCTCACTAAACTCACCTTGCTTGTTTTTCTCTTCTTCCACTTGTTGCAAATACATAATCAACCTAGAAATATCTATATTCTTAATCATCAAGGACGCCTTGCTCTTAAGGACTAACTCATAGGATAATCTCGAGACAAGCGTATGCATTCTAGACCTTATGCTAGAAACCATCTCAGGAGCATACCTTGATAATTGATGGAATTTCAAGGCATACTCTTGGACGGACATCCTCTATTACTTCAAGTTCACAGAATCTTTTGTCTTAGCCTTCTCAAATATTGAAGAAAGAAGCGGTCTAAGAAAGCCTTAGAGAAGTCCTCCCATATGATGGGATAAGCATCAACACCTCTAGACAACTCCCACCCCTTATACCATTGGTATGCTACATCTTTAAATTGGTAGGAAGCAAACTCGACAACCACAATTTCCAAAGCATTCATAATTGTAAGATCTTCTTCATTTCATCAATGAAGACTTAGGGATCCTCCTCAACCTTCGTACTGAAGAACATAAGAGGGCTCAACCTCATAAATTGGCCAATTCTTGTGGCCTCAGAAGGAATGGTATCCAGAGTACCATGCTCTAATTGAGAGGCTACCAATTGAGTCAAGAGATTGATAGTATGATAAAACTCGATATTAGAATCATCCCTCTGAGGTGACGAAATTGGAGGGTCACTCTCATAGTTGGGGTTGGTGGGGGCAGGTGGAACCCCATGAAGATGGTCGAATACCGCAGTCGTAGCCCAGTTCCAAACTCCATAAGTTGGACAAACTTTGTCTATAAGGACATCAGAAGGGTTTGCCTGAGCCTCAAATCTCCTTGGAGGCATTGTCTGAAAGATAGCAAACAGAAATCAGAGGAATCCAAGACCTTAGACTCTATAGCTTGAGATTGAAACACAAGAAAAGGAAATATTTCCTAAAATGTCTCATAGCTCCTCATTTATAAGTGTGGTGTTCTTCACACCCATAAAAGAGACTCTACTCGACACGGTATTGTGGACACTCAACTAACCATGAACCTAGGTTCTGATACCAACTTAACATACCCCAAAATTGGGCCATGTCGTATGAACACCTCAAGCCCACATGAATTGGAGGTCACACCAATAACCCATCCCCATTAGCATAACGATCACATGGGTTGGGTAAATCCCGACCATAAAATGAGATAGCAAAAACATACCATAAATCATAACTTAAACAATATCTAACCAGTTCATTAGATTCATCAACTAACGATTATACCCAAGTCCATAATCATCTAGAATACCTCTATACAACTGAAGTTTAGAAAGGTAAATGTCAAGACAAGCCCCCGACGATAGCCAAACCAAACTAAAGATAAACAAAGTCTAAAGATAGATGGCCGAGGATAAATGTCTTTCGAATAAAGAAAGCTCACCACTCCCAAGTCAAGGCACAAATTGGTTTGATCGTCTAATCACTACACATGAAGATAAAAAGATGCTCCGTCCCTTATGTCACGTTGGGGACATAGAGCCCGGAGATGGTTAACAGTTGTGATGCTAGCATGTAATGTAAGGATAAGGATAAAATAGCATCATCACTTACTACCACATTAATATATCATATTCAATCATATTTATAACCTTATCTATACATATTGACATATCACATGCTAATCAAGGAGACGAGTCTTATCAAAACTTTGGAAGCACTTATTCTTTATACATGCAATGGAGGACTCCAACCTTCCACACTTATATATTCAAGCGTTTCTCATTAGGAATAGGGCTGTAACCATATTCACATATCATCAAGCAAGAGACTCTAACTACACACACATCCATTTGAATAAGGGACTCTAACCATTCACACACATTCACATAAGTGTGGGACTCTAACTACTCACACAGATTCATTCTAGCAAAGGACTCTAACCACATGCTTACACATTTGGCAAGGGACTCTAACCTCATGCCATATTAGATAGGGGACTTTAACCCTAAGTGAATTCAATTGGTGAGGCACTTTGACCTCATGAGATCTCCTTATGCAAGGGACTTTAACCATAAGTAATTTCATTAGGAAAGGGACTTTAACCTCACGCCATCACAATTATTATTAGTCGATATTGGGAATCTAACCCTTTGTCCATGAATCCACATACATTCAATTCCATACATAAGGACTTTAACCTATTTAGCTAATTCAACATCATACAGGACCACATGGTCCTCATAGGAGCCTTCATTGCTCAACTATTTCAATAGGCCAATGCCTTAATTCAACTCCTCATAGAATTCTAACTATGGTCCTCAAGATCCTTACAAACCATTCACATTTTATTAGCAATTCTATACCACAATTTAATCCTACACACAATTCACGTTCATTTTCATGTTAGGGACTTTAACCCCCTTCTTATGCCTTAAACCATCAAGGTCATCAATTACACCATACATGGCTCATTTTTACCTTCACAATATCATTTATCAAGCACTCGTACATATTGGGCCACTACCCTAGTTCGAAACATCACTAATATGTGACTAGCTAATCTACTTAGACATTTTTACAAACACGTTATGTTCTTATCTTTAACAAGATCATTTTCATGGTAGAATTTATGACAACTAGGGTTACTCTTAAACCATATGTTATAACACATACAACAAGCATCCATGTATGTAAATCATCATCAATAACATGAATAAACACAAGTCTAACTAGGAATCATCATTGTTCATCATTTAGCAACCAAATCCTTTTTATTTGATTTCAAAACTACCATGTACACTTACTGATTCAAGTGTGAAATACATGGGTTTTAGAGTTATTTAAGAAGGGGAAGAGATACATGCCTTAAAAAAGCTGAATCACCAAGAATATTGACTCCCCTCTGCCTCTTGAAGATCTAGCCTCCAATCTTATTTCAAGAACCTTTAGAGTGTTTTGGAGCATTTGAGTTTTGTAAATAAGGGCTTAGGGGGATACAATGCCTTATATGGTGAAGGGACTTAGGGTTTTAGGCATGGGAAATGACCACAAGGCCTTTAGTTAAAAGCTGGAAAATGACTCTGTCCAGGGGTACGACTCGCTAAGTAATCGTACCCTAGGGTACGAGTGGTACCCTTACTCGTACCCTAGGCTCCTCCTAGGTTATCTATTCTATTAAGGGTACCAGTGGACACCCTTAAGTAGAACCAATGGGTACGAATCAATGCCTAACTCCTGAGCTTCATCCGTATAGAAAATAGTCTACTCAAGTTGAATTTTCACTCCATACAATAGAGTAGTATACGTCTCGTATGCATTGGTTACGATCAAGGTGAGGCCATGTCATATTATGGATAATGTATCACCCTCATGGACTGATCAAGGTATGAGAGGGGGAGGTAAAGGTAGGTACAACCCGTATCCATGGGTATGACTCAAGTCCCTAGTCGTACCCAACTTAGAGACATCAAATGGTGATGTTCTTCTAATGATCCAAAGCCTAGGTGTTTCATTGCTGGTTTATCCAAAGTACTTTAACAGAAGCTATTTATTTATTCCTTAACTTTTAACTTGTCGATCTATAATAGCAATAGGTATTTATTCATAGGTGAGATCTTTTATAACTTATACATTTTCAGGAGGAGTAATATGAGATATGGACCTCCTAACGTGACCCAACCGGGGGCCTAATCGTAATGGGCATCCCAAGACTGACCAGGATCTTATACCACCCTCGTTAACCAACCTAGCCTCCAGCCACCTGCCTGAGTTGGTTGAATTTTTGAGCATGTATCAAGATATTATAATAGCTCACATGAGGCCTCTGGGATAAGGTCACAATCATGACCAACCCAATGAAGTCCAACCATACCATACCACTAATCCAACCATACCAAACCGATACCAAAACAAAGGCCATAAACCAGGCCATAACCAAAGATGTTCTAAAACATATAATAATTAATCCCAAAGTAAAATACGATGGAACAATGAGAAATTATGTCCAATGATGTCAGCCCTTCAACTTATTCCAATGCCAAGGCTGACACCAATACCAATTCTGCCTATTCCAACCCATAGAAGTACCATAAAGCCTCTAACCGAAAGAGTAATAAAATCCAGTTGGGACATGGCCCCAACCATAGCCAAAACCAATATCTAAAAATAAACAAAAATGTCTAAAAGTGTCCATTATATGAAATGGAGCCTTCCAAAAGTATGGAAGCTCACCACTTCAGTCCAAGTGTTGTCCCCGAGTCTATCATTATGTAGAAGGAGTAAAATGACTATTTTCTGCATAGCGTAGGTATATAGCCGCCAGTAGAAGGGTTAGTGGGTGAACGCTATCATAATCTCAGGATAAGGATAATGAATGGAATATTAGGGTAAATAACCTCACAAACAGGTTAGAAGTCATATGACCTTATTAGGATATGTGGGGAAATATCCATAATACCCCCACTTAAGTTGCATAAAAATCCCTTCACAGGGGTACGACTGACCTCACGAGTCGTACACTCCAATACGAGTGGTATCCTCTACTTGTATCCTAACCTCAATCTTTGGATCAAACATTGTACGACATATGACTCATCCCACCAAGTCGTACCCAAAGAATATGATCCGTACACTTTATTCGTACCCCTGGCAGACTTAAACCCAAGGAAGATTTAGACACTGTCCACCATACAAGTCCTGGGTACGACTCGTACCTTGGATTACGACTCATGGTAAGCCACTCATACTAAGAAACAACCTATGTAACCATATCTAAGATTAAGTTAAGAAACCAAATGATTTGTAACTACTAATACAACTCGTACCCCTAAGTCGTATCCATTTCGGTAACCGAAATCCATCCCACCAATCAATACTAGTCAGCATACGACTGGACCATACCATATGTACCCTAATATACGACTCATACCCATGTGTTGTATTGGCTCCAAAGACCAGAATTTTAAGAAATTTCTAACGTCCAGCAACTAAGGTGTTTTAGTCTCTCCCACTAGGAACATTCGACCTCGAATGAAGGACAAGGTAGGGGTAACAACACGCAGGAGTCATTTGCATCACCAAATATATTTCCAATCTTTAACAAAGCCTTAAAGAAAAGGGGCAAAGATATTAATATTTCCTTTAACAAACTCAGAAAATAAAGATTTGTTGAAGAACACATACTTTCCATATGAATCCCATGAGTAGTAAAAGAAATGTAGATATTTGGACTTTATGTCCTTCTCCGCTTCCTATGTAGCTTCTTCCACCTTATGCTTCCGCCAAAGGACCTTAATCGAAGCCCCTTCCTTGGTTCGCAATCGATGAACCTACCTATCCAAGATCTCAACTGGGACTTCTTCATAAGACAAAGAATTCAAGATACCCAATCCTTCCAAAGGAACAACCGAAGAAGGATCACCAATGACTTCCTCAATATGGAAACATGAAAGACTCGATGAACTAAGCTCAAGCTAGAAAGCAACTCCAGCTCATAAGCAACGTTACTAATTCTTTGAAATACCTTATAAGGACCAAATACCGGGGCCTGAACTTCCCCTTCTTGCCAAACTGCACTACTCCCTTCATAGGAGATACCTTAAGGAAAACCTTATCCCTAACCTCAAACTTCAAGTCTCTATGCCAAACATCCGCATAGGACTTTTGGGGACTTTGGGTAGACTTAACCCTTTCCCGAATAACCTTTATCTTCTGCATAACCTGGTAAACCAAGTTGGGACCAAACATATCCACCTTACCAAACTCAAACCAACCAATAGGATATCTATACCTCCTACCATATAATGCCTCAAAAGGGGCCATGCCATTACTAGAATGATAGCTATTGTTGTAAGCAAACTTCACCAAAGGTAGTTTCTCAACCCAATTGTCACAATAATCAATCACACAAGCCCGAAGCATATACTCCAATGTCTGAATAATTCTCTCCACTTGCCCATCTATCTGCGGGTGGAAAGCAGTACTCAGACTAACCTTAGTCCCCAACCTTTTCTAAAAAGATCGCTAGAAGTGAGACGTAAACTGCATGCCACAATAAAAAGTACTCAAAATAGGCACCCCATGCAGCTTCAAAATCTCCTGTAGATACAGCTTCGCATAGTCTTCTATTGAGAAGGTAGTCTGCACTGGCAAAAAGTGCATAGACTTAGTCATCCTATCCATGATGACCCAAATCAAATCATATTGATTCAAGGACTGAGGAATACCGATAACAACCACTCAGGAAAATCAATTTCTTGATATAACCCTCCTAGCCTCATGTGCTTAACCTTAACCTATTGATACACCATGCACTTGGCCACAAAATTAGTGACATCCCTTTTTATGCCATTCCACCAATTGATCTCCTAGAGATCATGATACATCTTAATCGAGTCGGGATGAACAATATAGCATGACTCATGCACCTCTGCCAAAATCCTTTATCGGAAACTATCAACATCAAGAACGTACAACTTTGCTTAATACCGCAAAGTACCATCACCACCGATCTCAAACACCACTACCTTTTGCCTATGAATGTAACTCTTAATTTTTACTCATATAGGATCTATATGTTGCTTCTCCTTAATCTCTGCACCAAGAGATGATTAAACCACTTCTTGCACTATCAGATCACCATCCTTGGAGTCCAAGAGGAGAACTTTAAGATTAGCTAAGCGGTGAATATCCTTCACCAATTCTTTCTTTTCTTTCTCCACATAAGCCAAACTCACTATGGATAACCGTCTAAGAGCATCAACAACAACGTTAGCCTTATCTGGGTGGTAGTGAAGACTCATATTATAGTCCTTGAGAAGCTTAAGCCATCTCCTCTTCTTGAGGTTAGGCTCTCTATGAGTGAACACATATTGTACACTCTTATGATCAGAAAAGATATCCACGTGAACACCTTATAAATAATGCCACTATATTTTCAAAGCAAACACAACCACCAATAGCTCCAAATTATTAGTAGGATAATTTTTCTCATAGACTTTTAACTGCTTGGAAGCATAGTCAATCACCTTCTCATGTTGCATCAAAACACAACAAAGACCTACTTGAGATGCATCATAATAAACCACGAACCCTTCATTGCCTTCCGATAAGGTTAGAATTGGAGCTGAAGTCAACTTATCCTTCAACTTCTAGAAACTCCCTTTATAAGTATCTGACCAAGAAAACTTGACCTTCTTCTAAGTTAACTTAGTCAAAGGAGCAACTATCGATGAAAAGCTTTCCACAAACCGCCTATAATACCTAGCTAAACCTAAGAAGCTCTGAATATCGGATGGAATCGTGTGTCTAGGCCAGCTCTTCACCACAATAACCTTTTGTTGATCTACCATTATTACTTTACTAGAAATTATATGACCTAGGAAAGTTACAACGTTCAAACAAAACTCACACTTAAAGAACTTGGCATACAACTGATGTTCTTTTAAGGTATGTAACACCACACAGAGGCGATTAGCATGATCCAACTCACTCTTCGAATAAACCAAAATATCATCAATAAACACAATAATGAAGAGATCCAAATACTAATAAAAAACCCTATTCATCAGATCCATAAATTCCATCGGAGTATTAGTTAACCCAAATAAAATTACCAAAAACTTAAAGTTCCCACACCGAGTATGAAGAGCCGTCATAGGGATATCCACCTCCCTAATATTTAACTAATAGTATCCAGACCAAAGATCTATCTTAGAAAAGAACCTGGCACCTTGCAACTGGTCGAACAGATCATCTATCCTTGGAAGAGTATACTTATTCTTGATCGTGACCTTATTCAACTGCCTATGGTCAATGCACATCCAAAGAGAACCATCCTTATTTGCACATAAACACCGCTGCACCCCATGGAGATACGTTAGGATAAATAAACCCCTTATCCTAAAGATTCTTAAGTTGCTCCTTGAGTTCTCTTAACTCAACCAGATCCATTCTATATGGAGGAATAGAAATTGAAAGCGTGTCTAGAACTAAGTCAATACCAAACTCTATTTCCCTATTCGGAGGAACACCATGAAGATTATAAGGAAAGACCACTAGAAACTTATTAACCACTGGAACTGAATGGAAAAAAGAACCTTCTAAGTTAGAATCTTTAATCCAAACCAAGTGATAAAGACAACCTTTAGAGATTAACCTCCAAGCTCTAAGATAAGATATAAGTCTTCCCCTAGGAGCTAAAGAACCACCCTCCCACTCTATAACTGGGTCACCTGGGAACCTAAAGACAACTTTATGAGTCAGCTAATCCAAGGACATGTAATAAGAGTGTAACCAATCCATCCTTAGAATAACATCAAAATCCATTATACCCAACTCAAATAAATTCACCAAGGTCTACTTGCCACCAATAGATACCACCCTTATAGACTCTCTTAGCAATAACTAAGTCACCCATGTTGGTAGATATAGTAAAAAAATCTGAAATAACTTTCGGATCAAAACCCAAAGATACAACCACATAAGGAGTCACATAGGAGAGAGTGGACTTCGGATCAAGCAAACAATATATGTCATGAGAAAAAATCTGTAATATACCAGTAACGACATCAGGTGATGCCTTGAATTCCTATTAGGATGCCAAAACATATAATTTATTTTGACCAACACTATAACCAGGAGTAGTAACAGAGGTAGATGCACAACCACCAGGTGCCGGAGCAAAAAATAAAGCCACATAAATATTTTCTCCCCCATAGCCACCTTATTAACCGAATAATCCTTGAGTCGATGGCCTACCTAGACACACTTGAAACATTTGTCCCTTTTTTCATCATAATAACCTCGATGAGGATGACCACAGAACCATCAAGGAGGGCATGAAAAAACTAACCTCTACTTACCTGAGATTGGGCACCTTGTGCCTTAAATTTGTCACCATTTTGATGATACTTATCACTCGCTTGGTAAGAAGAAATAGAGGAAGAGTAAGAGCCAGAACTCCTTCATTTTTTTCCTTCCATTTTCCACTATCTCATCAATTCAGAGACTAAGTACCTCCCTGGTCAAAAAACCTGCTCCTCTTACTTTGTCTATCCCCAAACTCTGCCTGCTTTCTCTTTTCATCCTCTATATGCTGTATATGAATAGTCAATCCAGAAATGTCCATATCTTTAATCAGCAAGGTTGTATTGCTCTCTAAAATCAAATCATAATTCAACCTAGAAGCAAACTTTCTCATTCTTGACCGCACTTTAGCAACTAAATCAGGAGCATACCTTGACAATTGATGAAACTTTAATACATATTCTTTGATGGACATCCTCTCCTACTTGAGGTTCACAAATTCCCCCATCTTTGCTTCGCTCAACTCTTAGGGAAAGAATCAATATAGGAAGGCCTTAGAAAAAGTATCCCACAATACTGATTCTTCCACATCACCGTTATCCCTGTACCACTCTCCGTACCACTGATATACAACCTCTTTGAGCTGATAAGCTGCAAAGTTTACCCCTTCCATATTGGTAGCCTACATTACCTAAAATATCTTTTCTATTTCATCTAAGAAGCCCTATGGATCCTCCTCCACCTTTACTCAAGAAAAAGTAAGACGCATCTTCATAAATTGGCCAACCCTTGTGGCCTCAGTAAACAAAACACTAGTTACACCCCACTCAGCCTGAGCAATGACTATCTGAGCAATAATATGAATAGACTGATAGAGTTCTACTTTAGTCACCTGTCCTTGAGGAGGACTAATAGCAACCGGTGAAACTTTAGAAATATCATAGATAGGATTGTGAGATTAGAGATGAACTTCAAAAGTAGGATGCACCCCTTGAGCATTACCTAGATAGGATAGAAGAATTTTTTTGTGTTCCAGATATACGAGGTATGATCTAAAAGATGAACAAACGAGGATTAGAGAAAATTTCAAGACTGAGACTCTAAGATTCAAAATAGAATACCAAGAAAGTGAAACATTCCTAAATGCCTTGTAGCCTCTTATGAGTGTGATGCACTACACATTCCTAAAAGATACTCTACTCGATATGGCTTTATGAAATCCCAATTGACCATGAACCTAGGATCTGATACCAACTCGACATGACTCGATCGAGGGGCTTGTGATAATGGGCGTCCCAAGTCCGACCAGGACCAGAGACGACCCCCGTTACCTAACCCAACCTCCAGCCACCTGCCCTGAGTTGGCTAAATTTTTGAGCATATAACAAGATAGTGTAATAGCTCACATGATGACTCTAGGATAAGGTCACAACCGTGATAAAGTGAATCGAGTCCAACTATCCCATAGTAACAATCCAACCATACCAAACCGATACTAAAATAAGGTCCATAAACCAAGATGTTCCAAAACATAATATAATTAATCCAAAAATAAAATACAATAAAACAGTGAGAAATTATGTCAAATGATGTCAGCCATTCAGCTTTTTCCAATGCCAAGGCCGACACCAATATTGATCCCACCTATTCCGACCCATTGAAGTACCAGAAAGCCTCTAACCAAAAGAGTAATAAAATCTGGTTGGGACATACCCCCAATCACAGTAAAAAACAGTATCCATACATAAACCAAAATGTCTAAAAGTGTCCATAACGTGAATAGAGGCTTCCCAAAGGATAAAATCTCACCACTTCAGTCCAAGTGTTTTCCTTGAGTTAATCACTATGTAGGAGGAGTAGAATGGTTGGTTCCTACATAGCGTGGGAATACAACCGCCAGTAGATGGGTTAGCGGGTGAATGCTAGCATGATCTTATGATAAGAATAAAATAATTACATTTATTAAACCAAGTACAACCATCCATATGCACACAACCATACCTACATATATATAACCATGCCGGGAAAAGAGGACGGGTTTAGCTTGCCTTTAAAACCCTTGCCTGGGATATGTAAATTTGCCATCGTAAACTACCCATGGGCTATATAGGTTCAACTTCCTTTGCTGAAAGGGCCTAGTGCATGAAGCCGTACGACCAGGGAAGAAAACCGGGGATTACTAATACATCCCCCAAAATATAGTATGACATCATGCACACGGTCACCAAGACCAAGCTCACATAGGCAAATATGAGTTTCCAATTTTTGTCCCCCCAGGACCTCCACCTTCTACGACTTTGCTATACATCCCACCATTAATGCCCAATTAAAACTATTTTCTAAATAACCAGACTATTAACCAATTATTAACCAAGGTCATTATTATTGGTATCTCTATACCAATCCTTATGTGCAAGTATTATCCATAGCCAAGCATGTATAGGTGAGACCAATTAAACTATTCCCATGTAATCCAATTATCCAAAACTACTATTTATGCTCATAAATCATAACCAAAACCATGGAAACCCATACCAACCATTTAATATCAAAACCCCCAAAATCATATTTGAAAAATAAAATTATACAATCAATAAAGTTATGAAACATTCATAAAAGCCATGCTTATAGTTAGAATTAACAATGAAGGAAGAGAACATGCCTTAAACCAAGATGATGATAGAATGAAATCACCAAGACAAGCCCCAAATCAATCCTCTAGTTGAAACCTTAGCTTCCCTTGCCCAAAAACTTTTGAGAGAATTATAAAGTGTTTTAAAAAGTTTCTAAGTGTTTTGAAAATAATACCCCTACTTAAGTTGCATAAAAATCCCTTCACAAGGGTACGACTGACCCTCACGAGTTGTGCCCTTCCAATATGAGTGGTACCTTTCACTCATATCTTAGCCTCAGCCTTTGGATCAAGCATTATACAACATACAATGTATCTCACCAAGTCATAGCTAGAGCATACGATACGTACCTTTTATCCGAATCCCTGACAGATTTAAACCCAAGGAAGATTTAGACACTGTCCACCATACGAGTCCTGGGTATGACTCATACCCTGGCTTACAGATCTTGGTGAGCCACTTATACTCAAATCTAACATAAGTAACCAAGTCTAAGATTATGTTAAGAAACCAAATGATATGTAACCACCAACACGACTCGTACCCCTAAGTTGTATTCATTCTAGTAATCAAAACCCATTCCACCAACCAAAACTAGTGAACATACTACTGGACCACACCATCCGTACCGCAGTATACGGTTCGTACCCATGAGTTGTATTGGGTCCAGAGACCAAAATTCCTAGAAATTTTCTAAGGTCCAAAAACTAAGGTGTTTCTTCTCCGACGCACCTTTGAAGCATTGACACGTGAAATACTGGATGAACTATTGAGAGCACTAGAGGTAGATCTAACTCATAAGAGACTTGGACAAACCTCTGAATAATCTTATATGGGCCTATATAACATGGACTTAGTTTTTCTTTCTTACCAAATCTCATTACCCCTTTCACTAGTACAACCTTTAAGAATACCCAATCACCAATAGCAAACTCTAGCCCTCTTCTTTTAATATCTGTATATAATTTGTGTCAACTTTAGGCTCTCTCCAGCTGCTGTTAGATCACTTTAAACTTTTCCATAGTTTCATGAACAAGATCTAGCCCGAACAAGGCAACTTCACCTACTTCAAACCATCCAATTGGTGATTTACACTTTCTTCCATACAAAGCTTCATATGGTGCCATTTTGCTATTGGAATGATTTTTATTGGTTTAGGAAAACTTAATGAGAGGTAAATGATCATCCGAACTACCTTTAAATTGCAATACACAAGCTCTTAGCATATCTTCAAGTGTGTGAATGGTATGTTCTGCTTGTCCATCTGTTTGAGGGTAGAACATTGTACTTAAATTCACTTGTGTTCCCAAATTTCTCTAAAAATACTTCCAATAGTTTACAGTAAATTAAGCTCCCCTATTTGATATAATAGAGACTGGTACTCTGTGTAGCTGAACTATCTCTTTAATATACAATTTCATGTACTCTTTAATTGTGTAAGTGTTCCTAACTGGTAGAAAGTATCCTGATTTGGTAAGCCTATCAACTATTACCTATATGGAATCAAACCTTCGAGATGTACGAGGCAAATCAGTGATGAAATCCATGTTGATCATGTCCCACTTCCAAATTGAAAGATCTATATATTGAATATAACCCCCTGGCTTTTGGTGCTCTACTTTAACTCTTTGATAATTTGGCCAGTCGGCTATAATTCTGCAATGTTCTTCTTTATGTCACCCTACCAATATATTTCTTTCAAATCATGATATATTTTAGTTTACCCTGGATGGATGGAATACCTTGAATGATGTGCCTCTATCATAATCCTCTTTCTTATCCCATCTATATTAGACATGCATAATCTGTTTTGTCACCTAAGTATACCCTCTTAGGTAAGCTCAAATGCCTTTGTCATACCATATTATACATTATTCTTAAGTCGTTATAGAATGGGATTTGCATATAGCTTCTCTTTCACTTCAACTACTCATGAAGATTCTACTATATTATGCACAATAAGCCCCTTATTTGGAGTTTCAAGAAGGCAAACCTCTAAATCGACTAATTGGTGTAGATCTTTAGTCATTCTTTGTCTTTTTGTAGACTGACCATAAGTGATCACCATATCCTTATGACTTAACGCATCAGTTGCCATATTTTTTTTTCGAATGATACACGATATCAATATCATAGTCTTTTAATAGTTCAAGCCACCTTCACTGCCTCAAACTTAGGTTCTTTTGGCTAAAGATATATTGCAAACTCTTATAGTCAGTATATATGTCAACATGAATCCTATACAATTAGTAGTGCCATATATTTAAAGCAACTATAACTGTTGCTAGCTCAAGATCATGTGTGGGATAATTTTTCTCATGTGGCCGCAATTGTCTTGAGGCATATGCTATTACTTCACTATGCTGAATCAACACACACATCCTAAGCCAATTATTGAAGTATCAGAATACACTGCCTACCTTTATGTGCCTTCTAGAAGTACCAATACGGGTGTAGAAGTCAACTTATTCTTTAGATCTTGGAAACTCCTTTCACATGCACCATTCTATTGGAACTTGGATGTATTGTGTGTTAGTTTTGTTAAAGGTGCAGAAAATGAAGTAAATCCTTCAACAAACCTTATATAATAACCTGCTAACCCAAAGAAACTATAAATCTCTGTAGGCGTTATAGGCCTTGGCCAGTTCTTCACAACTTCTATCTTTTGAGTATCAACCTTTATTCCTTCATTAAATACAATATAACCCAAGAATGCCATAGATTTTAATCAAAACTCATATTTAGAGAACTTTGCGTATAACTTATGATCATGAAGAATCTGTAACACCTATCATAAGTGACTGGCATGGTCCTTATTTGATCTTAATAAACTCGAATATCATCTATAAAGACTGTCACAAACACATCTAAGATGGCTTGAACACCCTATTAATCAAATCCAAACAAGTTTTGGGTGCATTAGTTAGCCAAAAAGACATGACTAGAAACTCATAATGACCATACCGTGTTCGAAAATCTGTCTTGGGTATATCATTCTCTTTAACCCTTACTTGGTGGTAACCCGACCTCAAAGCAATCTTTGAGAAACACTTGGCTCCTTGTAACTAATCAAATAAATCATCAATTCTTGGAAGGGGATATTTATTCTTAATAGTTGCCTTATTCAGTTGTCGGTAATCAATACACATTCTTAATGAGCCATCTTTATTATGCATAAATAACACTGCTGCCCCCCAAGGGGACATATTTGGCCTTATGAATCCTTTCTCTAGTAAGTCTTTTAAATGCTCTTTCAACTCTCATAATTCTGTCGGGGCCATTATATACGGAGGAATTAAGATTGGTTGAGTACCTGGAATCGCATTAATACTAAACGTTACTTCTCGTTCTAGAGGCAAACTTGGAAGATCCCCAAGAAATACATCGGGAAATTCATTTACCACTGGAATAAATTAAAGAGTTTGTGCTGCATATCTATATCATTAACTCTAACTAGATGATATATGTAACCCTTGGAAATAATATTTTTGTGCCTTAAAATAAGAAATAAATTTACCTCTTGGCGCACCAATATTAGCCGTACATTCAAGGACTTTCTCTCTTGAAAAATGGAAATACACCCTCTTAGTTCGACAATCTGCTATAGCATAACAAGAAGCCAACCAGTCCATACCCATTATAATATCAAAATCTACCATTTCTAACTCAACAAGGACAACCATTGTATCATGACCACAAATAGTTATTATACAATTTTGATACACTCTCCAGGCTATAATAGATTCACCAACTAGTATAAATACTTCAAATAGCTTAACTAGTAATTCTGGTGTTCTTTTGAAAATTCCAGCAACCAATGGAGTGACATATGATAATGTAGAACCCAAATCAATTAATGCTTATACATTATTTGAAATATGGACAATGTACCTGTAACCACATCTGGTGAAGTCTCTAAATTTTATCGATCTTCTAGAGCATATAACGATTCTAAACTCCACTAGAACTAGCTGCTCCTTTAACACCTCTACCTTGACCTATAAGCTGTACACCCCTACCTAAAGAAAGCACCGATGATGATGATGCAACGACTGATCTAGTAGGTCGTTCCATACCACCCATGCCTCTTTGTGGGCATTCTCTCGACATATGCCCCAACATACTACACCAAAAGCAAACATCTATCCCAAACCGACATTCACCTATATGAGTCTTTCTATGTTGTTTTCATGGTTGCTGAGGAGGTCTTAGTTGGCTCATACTCCCTTGTTCTTGATACCCCACTGCTCGTGAACTCTGACTCACTTCTTTGTCCAAACTGATTGCCCTTGGACCCTTGAAACCATAATAGAGCACTATCTACAGAATAAGAAGATATTAGCCTAGACGGCCTATCAAAAAATTAAGGCCTAAACTCTTCTTGGGATGCTATAAACTGCCCCGTAGATCTGGCCATCTTGGAATACCTACTTTCCAATTCTTGCATTCTTCTTCTATGCCTCTGATCCTCAATTTTTTGTGCAAAAGCTTGTATCCTTGCTATGTCCATGTCTTTGTTCAAAGCAGTAATGGTACAATCTCTAACCAGATATAGATCCAATTTATCCACATATCGATGAACTCTATCATATATAGTAGCTACTACATTAGGAGTATACTAGCCAAAGAGTTAAACCGGAGGCCGTACTCCTCACACTCGTATTCCCTTGGCGAAGATTTAGAAACTGATCTATACGTGCCTCTCGAATCTTAAATAGAAGGTAATGATCAAGAAATTCCTCTTTGAACTCTTTCCAACTAGTTGGAGGTGTATTGATACCTCTAGATCATTTCTAGTCTTCATACCAAAATATAGCCCTTATTTTAATCTATATACTGTTAGATCAATTGTTTCTTTACCAGATACATGCATGACAGCTAGAGTCCTTTGAACTTGATCAATAAAGTCCTGTGGGTTTTCGTTAAGATCTAATACGATGAATGTGGAAGGATCCATCTTAAGAAAATCCTGCATTCATAGGCTAGCTGCCCTATCTGCACTACTAGAACCTGTGGTTGCAATAGCTTGTCCTTTACTTTGTCCAGCAACTCTATGAGATAATAATTTTGTCTCATTTCTTAGATCATTCTTAGTAGCATTAATAGGTGGTTTTGAGGATGCCGTTCTTCCCCTCCTTAGCTCTTCTGGAGATGGAGTAGAAGAGGTTTATGAGACAAACTAAGCTTAGGTCTCACTTTGATTAGCTTGTGTAGGTGGGTACTTGATGGTCTCTTCTTTAACAACCATATCTACTTGCTTACCTGTATTCTTACTCCTTCTTGTAATCGTCATCTTTACTATAATGAGAAACAAAATCACATTTAATGGTTAAATATGACTTTGCCTACAACTTGGACTCTATTGCACGATCTAAGATATGAAGAAAAAGAGACAAACCCTAAATGTCCCATAACCTCTTATTTATAGATGTGGTGCACACCACGCTTATTAATAAGACTCTACGTAGACACGACTTTGTAGACTCCCTTAGATGGCCTGCTCTGGTACCACTTTTATCATGCCTCAAATCCCATTAGGGCGGACAGGCACCCATAGCCATAAAGTCCCAAGATTACTAACCTAATACCCTATATATCAATGCA
The DNA here is from genome assembly GCF_002878395.1 of Capsicum annuum. Taxonomy (NCBI): domain Eukaryota; kingdom Viridiplantae; phylum Streptophyta; class Magnoliopsida; order Solanales; family Solanaceae; genus Capsicum; species Capsicum annuum. The sequence continues at coordinate 146,428,574 of NC_061114.1, forward strand.
TGTAAATATAATAACCAAAGGTTCTACCAAATATGATATAATGCATCAATGAGAACAACCATGTAGGAAAACGTAAAATTATATATACTAGACTTAGCCGTTGGAGCCACAACATCTAAGTGACAAGACACTACCATGCTTAATTTTACATTGGTCTACAAATTCTCTAAATGATACATAGACACTTAATTAAGGTTGGTATAATCCCTTCCTTATTCTTAACTATTGTACAGTACGAAAATATATAAAATGAACTCGAAATGCCCCGAATTAACCTGGAGCTCACCAATAGTCACTGGGGAGGTGTATTAGCTGAAATACCTGATCCTGTGACATAAAATACAGGTCCCCCATAAGGGACCTCAGTACAAAAAGATGTACTAAATATGTAAGGTTGAAGGTACTACACATGATACAAGAGTTCAATAGAAATCAGGTACAAGTGTATAAATGGTGCTAGTAGACCACCTTTATATATTCTTGTGGGATCAGGTACATTATATTATTTTCTTCATTTTACCCTTCTTTCTTCATAATCTTTGGAAGCTATATAATAAAAATGACCAGCTGATTAGTGGTAGATACACAAATTGGGATCGACCCATGCTAGGCTTACGCTCTAGAGCTGGCACCCATAAATAAATATATTGGGATTGTCCTATGCTAGGCTTTTACCTCTGATATGCCACCCATATATAAAGGTATTGGGATCAACCCATGCTAGACTAATAGTTGACTATGATTATGTGATGGCTAGGAATCTAATATGCTATTGAATGATCCTTGTTTAGCTAATAAATAGTGATTAATGGGTTTTGATGATAAGTGGATATTGATGGTAATAGTATATGGTCAATGTGTGTAACTAATAAAAGTTTGGTAAAAGGTATGATTGATGATAAATGTAGACTTCGATTGAATAATGATGAATTTTGGATATGTTGTTGGTTAAATTCCTTATTATTATTTCTTTTGGGTTTACTCTCCAGTAGTATGGGATGCTGTGATGAGTTTTTAATTTTATGCACCAGTTGGCGTATGAGACCCAACTTTGTACTTGTGTTTGCTATAGGTTATACTTAATGATGCCTTATGGTTCCGAATTGTATATTACATATGCATGATGGTATTGGCTTGTGTGGATGCCTTATGTTATACTATTGTTTTAGTTTAATTACTTATTATATACAGTGATGATGGAGATGATTCAGGTTCAATTCTGTACCTTGACTTAGGATTATCTTGCATTATATCATCTTTATATGATGACTTAGCCTAGTCGGCCAATGATGGCTACTGAGTACCCATTATTTTGGTACTCATACTACACTTCTGTACCATTTTGGTGTAGATTTGAGTACTAGCTATCACCGTTGATCATTGCTTGTGCGGTGATTGATTTTCGGAGATAAGGTGAGCTCATGGAGTTCGAGTCACCCATTTTCCCTCTATATTTAATATTCAGTCTTTAGTATTTGAGATAGATGTATTGACTACATTATAAATGTCTTTTGGGTTGTATTTATTGACATTAGATGCTCTCGTACTGGATCTACCAGGTCGTAGGATTGGTATATTTTGATGACTGCTTATCTACTTTAGGACACTTTATTTATATTTCAACTTGTGTTCATTGAATTTGGCCTATGTTGGCATTTCTTACCGAATTAACCCATTGTGTTAGCTCCGGGTTATGGTATTTTTTACCCACTAGCGGGATTTAGTAGGTGTCATCATGACCTGTAAATCAGGTTGTGTTAGATACCATATAATTCCCAAAACATAACCTTTTACCCACCAAAAAGAGTGTAACCAAACATACATACATCAATACCAGGCCAACAACATCATATAAGACCCCAAATGGTCACACATAGCTAATAATATCTTAAAACCACCAAATATTATCCAGATAGGCCCCCACACGGGCATAAAAAACACCTAAAGACATTTTCCATGCTAAAACCCCATACCCATCTCTTGCTTTTACATTATTATTAATAACTCAACTTAGTCTGAAGAAATTTAAGCCATCACCTACCTTGAATGCAGAAACTGGAACAAATAAGCCTCTATCACTAAGCTTTCACCTTATATATGGGCACAAAAATAAGCTAAACCACGCAAATATAGAATCTAGGTGTCAAAATAAAACCAACGATGCCCATATTGCCCACTTTTAAATTGGGTTTAAAACAGACCCTTGAAATGGGTTTGTTCAATAACATTTTTCCAAAGATTAAAGGAACTCATAGGAGAAAACCAAGTGAAAATGGGGTGAAACTAAGAAATGATAGTTTGGGCCTTCTGAGCCAAAACCTTTAAATTCCACCTTTAAATCCATGTTTAAACAAGATTCAAATGATAAAATAGAAGAAAAGTAGTTGAAATAGGAGTTTGGAGCTTCCCCAAGCTTAGAAATGGAAGTAAATTCCCAAAATCTCGATCCCCAGGCCCCAAGTCTTGAAAATAGTAAAGAAAACCCGAGAAAGGAATTATTTATACCCAAGTGACAGGTGTTGTTAAAGGGGTCAAGTGTCTGAATTAGCAGTCACCACTAAAGGGGTCAAGTATCGCTTTAGCTGTACTCGCTTAGCGTGCCAGTCTGCTAAATATGACTTAGGCTACTTTAGCGCCCTTCGATAAAGCTAACGAAGACCACCAAAGAGCCCTTTCCCTACAGGTAGCCGGCCACTAAAGTGGCCAAAGAGGCACTTTAGCGGCTGCACCAGCTGAGTGGTGCACCAACTATAGAAGACTTAGAAAATTCCAAGTCTTCGTAGACCCCTTAAGATTCATCCAAAATTTTGAGAATGCAAATGAACGATGCTACCCTATCAAATTCTGCACTCTAAGCTCAATGGCAATATCAGATTTTTGAAAGAACTTTGTTTTCATAGAATTGACTCTCGCGACCTACTTTTATAATTTTTCAAAAGTGGGTCAAAATGAGATATAGAAGCTGTAAAACCACACCGACCATGTTACCAACCAAAATTGTCGTTCCAGATCTGCAGGCATAGTCTGTTTTGCCATTCGAATCAAGGATCAAAATATGTTGGATAGAGTAAAGTAATAAGCCTTTTAGACCACTAAAAATCACAATCTCAAATAAATCACACCAAAATGCATTGAGTACCATGCAAAAAATCCCCACACCCCAAAAACACCATAATGCAACCATGGGAGGGGTAAAATGGTCAAATAACACAGAAATAAATATTTGACACAAATAATAAAAATTAGGTCATAAGATTATCCACCACTAAGAATCTTGGTCGTCCTTGAACTATGGGTAATAGAAATACCTGAATCAGCAAAAATCTATGGATAAGTACTACGCATATTAGACTCGACCTCCCAAGTAGACTCATTAAGAGGTTGATACCTCTACCGGACCTTACCCATCAAAATAACTGTAGAATGCAACTGTCTAACATCCCTATCTATAATGGATATAGGCTCCTTAATAAATGAAAATCACTTATCTAACTGGAATGTATCCAACGTTAACATGAGTCTCGTCTTGAATGTAATGCCGAAGCATAGAAACATGAAAATCTGGATGAACAGATAATAAATTTAGGGTAAATGCTAACTCAACAACCACATCCCTAATAGTCCAAAGAATCTCAAAAGGTCTAATATACCTGGGGCTAAGCTTGCCCCTCTTCCCAAACCTCATCAAGCTTTTCATTGGACACACGAAGGAAAACACTATTACCAAAACTAAATATCAAGGCATGAAGTGAACAATCTGTATAACACTTGTGCCTACTCTGAGCCGCTCGAAGTCTATTCTTAATGACCCAAACTCTATCCAAAGATTCACAAAGCAAGTCTGTTGATATGAGATAAGATATGAAAAGTGGAAACACACCAAAGTAAGGGGAAAACAAGGGGAAACACGAAATAACAAATAAGGTAATGTGATAGAAAGATAGACATAAAATGATATTGAAACGGCAAATAAAGGGTATATCAAACCCTAAACCCTCCCTTAACGATTACCAAAATGTACCTAACTCTTACGTTAACCTCAAGGGAATCAGATTCATGAGAAACCCACGTTTCAAATCAAAGTATCAACACAAGCTAGTCCAAGCTTGCCATTCATTCATAAAAGCATTCATTCATAAATCATCAAAAGTTGTAAATAAAATGACTAAAGCATCTATTTATAGTGTTTGCCTTTGCATAAAATAGCCTATTACAAAAATAGCCCAAAAGTGTCTATTTTGGAAATAACCCACATGGGCTCTTCAAAGCATACTCCAAGCTCCAAGCAATTATCTACACATGGAATTATGGGCTTAGGAGTTTAAAAAGGGTCTACTAAATGCATCCTTGAGCTCTTTGCTTGATCATGGCTTGGACCTCTTTGTATTGACCTCGAAAGATGTAGTAAAAAACTTTAAGGCTGATCCAGATTGTATCATCCTCCCCTTCTTGAAAAGGACTCGTCCTTGAATCTAAACCTTGTAAAACCAAAGGAAGGATAAACAAACATAAATTCCTCATGGAATGAGGATTAGGATTAGCACAATAAATCATAGCATCATGCCAAGGTTGCACACACTTAAGATATAACCAAGCATCAATATGATCAATCAAGGGTATATAACCCCAAAAAGTAAGAACTACTAGGTCATTCAAGAGATTTGAACAAAGGGGTATGCTAAAGGAACCATGGTAATCAATCAACCACTCATGATAGTTCACATGGGTTCCAAATCTCAATAAGCACAAAACCCCTCTATGACTCTCATCTTTGTTAGAGACCCTTCCCTTACATTACTTTGGTCCCTCAAGTAGATTAAAAATCTCTAAGAAAGACTTTTCATCACAGGGATGAGTTCCAACACCCTCACCCATGGTTGGATTGTGTTCTTGCCCAAGCACCAAGTGGTGTAGAGAAGAACCACCACATTTCCAATGATCACCGGGATCAAATGGGTAGGGTGTCCATGGATATGGGTTTAGGAAACACTTCTCCCCCCAAGCTTACCACCAATACAATCATTTGTACCCTCTATACTAGCATGATCATCAATAATGTTAATTAGAACGTCACTCTCATTCAATCGGCCAACATTTTAAACATTACCATTCACTTGAGATCCTTTAAACACTTCAAAAACATCCTTAAGTGATGGGCTATGTTCACATACAAGTTGGTCCTCATGACTTCAACAAGACAATGTACTATCACTCATCAAAATGGTTTCAACACTAGGTGGACACAAATCAATCTTGCTAGAAGAGTCAATTTGGTCATCATTAGGATTAACTAATCTATCCAAACTCTCAAGTTGTACATTACCATCATAAAGTAAAGAGACATTAGGATCACCTAAAGATAAGCTATCATTCATACTTAGTTGGATACTAGCCTCATTCACTAGAGTGCAAGAGTTAGCTTGGTTACCTTGAAGTTCATTTGGAGCATGTCCACTCAAAGGAGCTTGAAGATTTAGTGGATTGGGAATTGTGGGTTAAGGAAAGCTTAGACGATCTATCATTTAGTCCAATCGACTATTCATAGCATCACATTTTTCCAAGAGGGATCTAGCCCAACTAGGAATCTCAACTTTATCCACCATGTACTCAAAAGAAATACTAAAGAAAAACAAAAACAATAAATAAGTTAAGGTTAGGAAAACAGCCTCACAAGCTCTCAAGGTTCACCTTTGATTGCCACTCAATTGGCGTCGCAAGTATTGATAGCTCATTTGTACTCCAATGAGATTAGTTGGTACCAATTGTGGCTTGAGGTCAGAATGGATTCTTGTTTGAAGGACTCAAATAAACAAAATTACATATAGACTAGAAACAAGAAGTTACGACGAATTAAAAATGAGAAAAGCACACAAAGAAAAAGGATGACAAAAGAAAATGGATTCAAAAACTAATTCACAACTAAGTAGGTGATTAATAGTTCTTAATTAGCATTAGAATCAAGAAAAGAAATCTAATAATCAAAGGAAACAAACTGAGAACTTAATTTGAGCTTATGGCAATTTGACAAGTTGAATTGAGGTGGCTACCTCAAAGTGATGACTAAGGTTATTTGACGACTTGTTGATCACTTGTCACTTGCTTCCAATTTGTATTTCAATCCTTATTCATCTTGGAGATGTTGTAGGTTGCTATGGGTGAAAAATACAAGGAATTGGAACCCTTCAATTGATCTTTCAAGCTCAAGAAAGCTTGAATTTTCTTGTGGTGCCGTCCTTTGTACTCTTTTTTGTCTCTTCCCTGAGAATATTCCTTTTTTATTCCCTTTGATTCTTTCTTTCTTTAGAAGACTTGGAATATTCTTTGGAATAATAAGTACTACACCTTCTATCACCTCCTTTTTTGGATCAAACACACTAATTTTGAATGTTCTT
>NC_061114.1:146437965-146565544 GCF_002878395.1 Capsicum annuum
AAGAACATTCAAAATTGACCCTTATGCAAATGACCTCGGAATTCGATAAAATTCAAATCCCAAGATCACGTCAACCTTCCAAACATAAATAACATAATTTTAAGCCCAAAATCGCAACAACAACCTTCCAAATTCGAGAACCCACTTTCAAGTTTCTTCAACTCAAGCTCAACAATGGTGGATGACTCAAATCAACCCAGAATATGCTCAAATTTGAGATCTATACTCTAGTAGTGTTAGGGAACAAGAATCTAACACTAGAAACACAGAAAGACACAAAAATTTAAAACTCAAAATATTAACCCAGGGGTAAAACGGGAATAAAATTTTTTTATTGTGATTTTTGATTTTCAACACAAATAGACCCAAGATTGACTTCATGGGAACGAAATCAAGCTCGACTTTGATACCAAATGATACGAGACAAGATACAAAAAGCAGAAACACAAAAAAATGAGAGGAAAATAAAGGGAAACACGAGATAACAAATGGGGTAACGATATAGAAAGATAGACACAAAATGATCACGAAAGGTCAAATAGAGGGTATATCAAACCCTAAACCCTCCCTTAAAAATTACCAAAACGCACCTAACTCTTATGTGAACCTCAAGGGAATCGGATTCTCGAGCAACTCACATTTCAAATCGAAGAAACATCACAAGCTAGTCCAAGCTTGCCATTCACTCATAAGAGCATTCATTCATAAATCATCAAAAGTTGTAAATGAAGTGAATAAGGCATCTATTTATAGTGTTTCCCTTTTCATAAAATAGCCTATTACAAATATAGCCCAAAAATGGCTATTCTGGAAATAACCCACATGGGCTATTCAAAGCATACTCCAAGCTCCAAGCAATTATTCACACATAGAATTGTGGGCTTAGAAGCTTAAATGGAGTCTACCAAATGCATCCTTGAGCTCTTTGTTGATCATGGCTTGGACCTCTTTGTATAGGCCTCGAAAGATGTAGTCAAAAGATCAACTCAAGTACCTAACTCCTCCTGAAAAGTCTACCAAAAGTGAGATGTGAACAACGAACCTTGATTCGAGATGATTGACACTAGAACACCATGAATATAAACTAACTCTCAAATATAGATACGGGCTAATTTCACAACACAAAAGTACACCTGAATTAGAATGAAATAAGAAGATTCAGTCAATTGATCAACGATGACCCAAACTCTATCCGAACCAAAAGTATGAGGTAACCCAATCACAAATTCCTTAGTGATCCATTCCTATTTCCACTCGAGAATGGGTAAACTTTAAAAAACACCACCAGGTCTTAAATATTTGACCTTCACCTACTGGAAACATAGGAAACGAGCTACAAAATTCGTTACATCCTTCTACATACCACCCCACCAATAATGCTATCTCAAATCCTGATTATGTCTAACACCTCTTTGGACTCAATAATGTAATTAAGATAACACATAAAGTCCTAGTGAGGCTACAAAAAGCTAGTAGTAATCTTGGCCTATGCTGGGTCAGTGGGGCCTACTTCTAACCTCAAAAGTACATTCTAAGTCAAGTTCTACCTCGAACTAGACTAATATGTCAAATCCCACTACAAGGTGCTAAACAAGCCTTATTGAGTTCTAAGATAAAAATTCAACCTAAAGAATGGATAATTAAGTAAAGTACACCTAATTACGATCCCTTAATCAGCTAATTAATCCAATTCACATGAAATATACCTACAAACCCTTATTCCCAACCCAAAACTGCATAATATCATATCAATACTATAATTAAGCTTAATCTACGAGAAGGGTACACTTAGCCTACCTGGACACCAAAGAAAGACTGAATAAGTCTGATAAATTGGCAATTTCTCCTTCTGATAAACTTCTACATGATACCATGCTATCAAAATAGTGATTCATACATTAATACCAGAACAATGATACCTAAATTTCATTTTTATGCTACTACTCCATAATCAAGTAAAATCTCATGTCGGGTCCACTTGCAGAATTGCACTTTTGAAACCGTCAACATGTACCTCTAGTTCAAGGAGCATTTATCCTCAATAATGGGTAATTTTAGAGCTCAAACAATAACAAAATCAACTCATCAAGCATTTAGGGATTTATGACTAAATTAGGTGATTAAACCAAGAATTACACAAAAACTTACAAGGATTTCGATGAGGACATGATTATTCTGAGCTCACCAACACCCCACAGTGACCATTTAAGCAGTTCTTGGATCGCTAAAATGTCCCCCCACCTTGGGTTGGCCCCTACTTAAGCAGTCAGAAAGTCACTTAAAGTTTGCTTTAGAGGATGGGCCTTCACTAAAGAGACTGGGATCGACCAGACTTGGCCGCTTAAGTAACCACTTAGATGCTAAACTGGCCTTCTCTTAAGAGACCAAAGGTCTACTTAAGTGGATGCACCAGCTGAAACTTGGAATTTTCCAAGTTGTCACTTACCCCTTAAGATTCATTCAAAATCCCATGAACAAAAATAAACTATGCTACTTTGCCGAATTCAACATTTTAGATTCAATGGCTTTATTAAAATTTCCATTTGCGGTCATTTTGATGTAATAAGGGCCCCATACCCAAGGGCTATTTTCATCAAATTTTGACTAATAGCCCAAATTGAGTTCAAAAGCCTTGGGACATGAACCAAAGATGCCCTAGCCTAAAATCAATATTTCGGAGATGACAAAACTATCAGAATTGGCATACAAGGTTGTTAACCTAAAGTTTTCACCTGATAGACAATCCTTACTAGCAAAGACATCAAAATAAGAAATTGGCTCTAAAAACTAAATGAACTACCCGATAATTAAATTGTCATCTCCTGCAAGTCATAAATGACTTGAGTAGTTATAAAAAAGATCTAATTGGTGAACATGTGTGGTAATATAGAAAATAACCTAGAGGGTCATTACACTATCCACTACTAAAAGGAATTACAACCGTAAAAATAAAGGGTTAGGATGTACTTGAAGGATCAAACAAATGGGGATATTGAGTCCATATGTCACTCTTGATCTCCCAATTAGCCACCTATGCAGGAGGTGTCTCCATAGAACCTTAACTATAGAAATCTCCCTAGAGCACAACTGCCTGACATCCCTAGGTAATATAAGCATCAATTTATCCATGAGTGTTAATATCTCATCAAACTAAATCGAGTCGCATTGAAGCATGGGTGAATCATTAGGGTTGTAACGCCAAAACATTGAAACAATGAAATCTAGATAAACAATGAAAAAATCTAAGGTTAAAGCTAACTCATAAGACACCTCTCTAATTGTACGAATATCTCAAAGGCCTAATATATCAGGGGCTAAGCTTTCCTTTTCTCCCGAACCTTAATATGCCATTCATGAGCAATACTTAAAGGAATACCCGATATATAACTCCAAACCTCAAGGCAACAAGTTTATGATCAGCATAAGCTTTTTACATACGCTGAACTGCCTTCAGCCTATCCTAATTTACCCTGACTCTATCCAATGACTCTTAAAGTAAGTCAGTACCACAGGGTATAACCGTAGAGGTTTCAAACAACCTATCATAAAACAAAAATGCCTACTATATAGTTTCTCAAATGGTGCCATCTTAATAGTCGAATGGTAGTTATTATTAAATTCAAACTTTACCAAAGCTAAGTGTTGCTCACTCTGACCTCCAAATTCCATAATATAGGCTTGGACCATGTCCTCAAGAACCTGGATAGTCCACTTTGACTATCCATCAGTCTGAGGATTCTCTTCCTGAAAAGGCCTATAGAATCTGATATGAGATAAGCAACAAAAGATAAAATCTACCTAAGGAAACAAATGATACTCACTTCAAGAATAGAAGAGCAAATGATACTCAATTCAAGAATAGGAGATAGGAAAAATTGACATAAAAAACTATAAGGAATTAAGAACCAATGGGTAATCAAACTCAAAAACCCTTAAAACTAATAGATTCATACACCAATCTCATATGTGGACAAAGAGGGATTCAACGACCTCAAAACACCCATTTCAAAACAAACATTCAATACAAGTTCTCCAATCACACTCTCAAGTGTATTATGCAATCAATATTCAAAGCAAGCTAAGGAAAATAACCTTAACAAGTAGCTATTTATAGTCTATTACAAAATGGGCCCAAAAGTGACCCATAAATAAAATTACTAAAATACCCTTAAGTTAAAATTATTACGCAAATGCTTCTTCTTTTTCCCCGGGATCATACTTTAAGTAGTGAAACCCTTTAGAGGGGATCAAAACATATTCACACATATCCATCTTCATAAATAAGCCTTGAAGGATTTGCAATTCCCGATCTTGGTTTTTTGTAAATAGTTTTGAACTCTTTAGGCTCATATCATCCTCTCTATCTTTAAAAGAATTTGACCTTAAATTTATGGCTTCATCACCCTCAATGATATCAATGAGTGAGAGGTTACACACATTGAATGTGTTGTGCACTTGATATTCCAGAGAAAGATTGATCTTATATGCATTATCATTTATCCTTTTAAGCACTTGAAAGGGGCCATCACCCCTCGACATCAACTTTGATTTTCTTTATATTGAAAATCAATCCTTTATAAGGTACACCCACACCCAATCATCCAGTTCTAGAATAATCCTTCTTCACCCCTTGTGGACCCTTTTAACAATTTCTTTGTTTCTCTTCTAAAGACGGCGTCTAACTTTATCCTGTAACTTCTTCACTGCTTCTGCTCTTTTGTTTCCATCTAAACTCAACACAAGATTACTATACAAGGGGGATAAATCTAAGGAGGTAAAGGGATTTAGGCCATACACACACTCAAAAGGGGTCATACCGGTAGTCAAATAGATAACACGATCATAAGAAAACTCAACTTGGGGTAGGTGATCCTTCTAAGAAGTCATCTTACCTTTAACCATGGAGTGTAGCATGGAACCCAAGGTCCTATTTGCTACTTTTGTTTGGCCATCGGTTTGTGGGTGGCTTAAAGTTGAGAAGAGCAATATCGTACCAAGCCTACCCCACATCGACTTCCAAAAATGACTAAGGAACTTGGAGTCCCTATCACTAACAATGGTCTGAGGGATCCCATGTAATTTAACAAAATGCTTAACAAACAGTGAGGCTACACTAGATGAATTCTTACTCTTAGAACATGGGATGAAGTGGGCCATCTTTTAGAATCGGTCAACCACCATAAAAATTCTATCCCTACCTCTCTTAATCCTTGGAAATCCTAAAACAAAGTCCATAAAAATGTCAATCCATAGGCATACGGGAGTGGGCAGCGGGGTATACAATCCTTGAGGGAGGGAACGATTTAGCACTCCCATATTCCATGCATTGGCCACAAATCCTAGCAATATCATTGCATATCTTTGGCTAATAGAATTGTTCCTCTAGGATCCCAAGGGTCTTTTCAACCCCAAAGTGGCCCATCAAACCATCATCATATGACTCTCTCACAAATAATTCTCTTTAAGAACTAGAGGGAACATACAACCTTCTTTCCTTGAACAAATACCCATCAAACTTGGAATAGGGAGTGGAAACTCCATCCTTAATCCATTTTTACCAACCCACTCCTCACAATCTTTCAATATTGGGGCAAATGTGGGGTCCTCAAGGTACATCATCTTAAGACTCTCAATCCCATCAATTTGGAATACAATGTAGAAATAAGTACATGTTTCCTAGATAATACGTTGACGACCACATTTTTCTTTTCCTTTTTGTATTGAATGTCACAAGGGAAGGTTTCTTCAAACTCGATCCACTTTTTATGCCATTTTTTAGATTACCTTGGGCGCTAAGATGTTTTAAGGATTTGAGGTCTATTCGGATCACAAATTCTTTGGGCCACAAGTAATGTTTCAATTATCCATGGCTCGAATCAAGGCGTATAACTCTAAATCATAAGTGGAATAGTTTAGAGTCACACCCTTGAGCTTCTCATTAGAATAGGCAATAGGTTTAAGATCTTGCATTAAAATATCACCTATTCCTACCTTACTTGCATCACATTCAATTTCAAATATCTTATTAAAATTGGGCAATTACAATAAGGGGGTGGAACTAAGCATGGCCTTTAAGGTTTCAAATATTTGGCTTGCTCATCACCCTATTTTAAAGGTTTTTCCTTTTGCATGATATCGGTCAAGGGAGCGACGATGGTACTAAATCCTTTGACAAACCACCTATATAAACTAACCAACCCATGGAAGCTTTGTAATTCACTAATGGATTCTGGAGTTGGCCAATTATTTATGGCATCTATCTTAGATTCATCCTTCTTGACTCCTATTGCGCTTACAACAAATACCAAAAACATTACTTCATTCACACCAAAAGAGAATTTTTCAAGATTAGCATTCAACTTTTCCTTTCTAAGGACTTCAAACATACTCCACAAGGGATTTTATATAAACTAGGACATCATCAAAGTACACCACAACAAAGTTCACAATGAATGGTTTCATCACTTGATTTATTAACCATATGAAAGTACTAAGAGCATTGGTAAGGCCAAATGGCATGACCATTCATTCATAGAGACCAAGCTTGGTCTTGAAGGCGGTCTTCCATTCATCACCCAATTGCATTTGTATTTGGTGATATCTGCTCCTAAGATCAATCTTTTAAAACTCACATGAACCATTTAATTCATTATACATATCATCCAATTGAGGAATTAGGTAGAGATTCTTTACAGTTATCTTATTGATGGCTCGATAGTCCACATATATGTGGCATGTTCCATCTTTCTTTAGCACCAAAAATACTAGGACAACACATGGACTCATGCTTTCTTTAATGTATCCCTTATTGAGGAGTTCCTCAATTTTCCTTTGGTATCCATAAGGTTACTTTGATATGCCAGTTTGTTAGGCAATTGAGAGCTTGATACAAAGTCTATTTGATGCTTGATTTCCCAAAGTGGGGGTAAACCTTGTGGAAGTTCTTTTGGGAACACATCTTCATAATCCTACAAAACAAAAGAGATAGATAGGGGGTATAAGAAATAAAAGGGTTAGTATTAAAAACATAGGCTAGGATAAGCATGGGTGTTTTGTCACCACTCACTTTGAAGAGATCCTTCTTTCTAGCCAACATTACTATAGGCTCCTTTCTTTTTGATTTTATTGCTTTATCCCCTTCTTCACTTTCCCTCTCTTCGGCTTTCTTTTCGAATCCCTCAATTATTGATGGACTTTATTCACTTATGATGGTGAGAGAGGATGGAGTATAAACTTTTGTCCATTTTATTCATGAGAATACCAATTGGTTCTTCCATCATGCTTGGTAGACCGATCATATTGCCAACCTTCCCAACAATAAGTGAAAAGCTTGCATGGATATCACATCACAAAGGACCTCATCTTGATAATTCCCAAGATTGAACCGAATCACCACTTGCCGATTCACCCTTAGTTCTCCACATTCATTTAGCCATTGGAGTTTGTAAGGACTTGTATATTTGGTAGTGTTTAGCTTCAAGAAATCAACCATGTTGGTACTAGAAACATTAGGACAACTACCACTATTAATGATCAATGATCACACACCTCGTTTAATAAGACATTTAGTATGGAATAAATTCTCCCTTTGACTCGGGTCATACATAACCTTTCTAACCATAACTCGTATTACCAAAATGTTAGGTACTTCAAACTCACCATCTTGTGGACAAGTATCTTGTTCTTTTCCCTCCTCTTGCATCTCATCTTTTACTTGCTCTCTATCTTGAGACTTGTCATTTTCTCATCCACTTTTAACCCCATATCTTCTCTAAGATAATAAAATTTCCTTTACTTAAGGATCACATTTCTCCAATTGGGACATTTATTTGCCTTATGTTCCCACCATTGACATTTAAAGCATTGAAATCCCTTAGGGTTGGAAGTCGTATACTTGTTACCTTTATTTCTTGGAGGGTATTTTGGAACGGTCTTCTCTATGGGCTTCTTATCATTGGATTTGTAATCCTTATTCTTGTTCTAACCTGAGGAAGATTGAGATAACTCTTTATTCTTACCTCAAGTTGTAGTTGACGACTGCCCCTTTGATATGGAAGCCACTTTCTCTTTGATATCCCTTTCAATTTCTAAGGCCGCTTGGAAAATATTATTTACGATCTCAAACTTATGAAGAGTCATGCACAAAGATATGTCTTTGTTCAACCCAACCTTGAAGCGTATGATTTTGTGGTTCACATGTTCTCCTCGATGATCAAGCTTCAAAATCGATTGTTAGAACTCATCATAATAATCCATGACACTCTTGCTATATTTTCTCAAGTTTATAACTTGTCAAAGAGCTCATGTCTATACCTCTCTGACAAATATCTTTGTCTCATAAGTCCCTTCAATACATACCATGGAGGAGGTTGACCTTCATTTATCATATTTCCATACCTTTTGGCATACTCCCACCATGTATTGGTATAACCTTCAAAGTGGGCAATGACATAGAAACTCTTTTTTTCTTTGGTGATATCATTAACTTAGAAAACCCTTTCACAAGAGGACTCCCATTAGAGATAAACTTTCAGATCAGTCTCACCTTTAAAAGTTTGAAGACCAACCTTGATGGAATTGATACCCACTTCTCGGTCTTAATTACCTTATTGATTTCATTGATCTAACCTTGGGGTCTATGTCTTTAGTTTTATCTACCATAAGGTACTAGACCAAATCTTCCTCCTTGACACCGAAATCCCCTTGGATCCATATGTCTACCTCGTATATGTTCTTCCATCATTTTGGCATCATCATATGCTCCATAATCCTCTTGTTGTTCTTCTCCTCTATTTTTCTCTATATGGATGGGTTAGTTTTGGTTAAGTGGAGCTTGGAATGGGGCAATTGAATTTGGTGGAGGTTGAGGCATTTAGTTAAGTGGAGCTTGGAATGGAGGAATTGGGTTTGGTGTAGGATGACATTTGGTTTAAAAGTTCTTCTTGTTGGATTTGATTGAGTTGGGGATAAAGTGGTCGAATGGGATTTTGGCTTTGAGGATAAGTTGTAGTTTTGGTGGTGAGGTTTTTTGGAGTCCTTGGTGGGTTAAACATTTGGTGAAAGGTTTCCGAGGTAATGGTAGTGGAAGTGTTTTGAGCATGTCCACTTGAGGAAGCAAGGTAGTTTTGAGGAGTGGAGTGATTGGAGTTTCTTTGACATTCCATGTGATCCAACCTTCCACTTACAGTATACACATCTCCTTTAATCGACATTTTCTTTGTTTCTAGTCTTTCAAAGTTACAATTGAGAGCTTCAAGAGAGGATAAGATAGTATTAGTAGCATTATTATCCATGGTTTGCGACGTTTCTCCTTCCATTGTCATGGTACCTAAGAAAAGGAACTAACAAAAACAACAAATACGTTAGCATTAAATAAATATCCTTACAACTCTACACATCTTGCTTGACTCACGCTTAGATTTACAAGTGTTGAATGTTGGTTTATAAGCTGGTGAGAATTTCAGGGATGATATCTACTCTTGTTTCGAATGGATATTTGTTTGAGCGACTCAAAAAAATCTTGTACAGACTTGATCCAAAGAGTTGTGATGAAGTAAAAATGAGAAAAGCTTGAAATAAAGTAGGACGGTGAAAGAAAGGACTCAAGAACTAATCAATCAACTTAATAGATGAGTTACTAGTTGATGAGTAATTTAAGAATCAAGAATTTGAAACTAAGAATCAAACCTTGAGCAATGGAGTTTTTAAAGTGATGAGATGTGTTTAGGACTTGAGTTTGATGTTGAAAAGTGGTTGATAAACTTGGATTGGTGTTGTTGGGGCTGCTGCTATGGATGAAATATTTCAAGAGTTTGGGACTCTTCAATTGATTTTTCAAGCTCAAGAAGCGTTGAATTTCTTGTGGTCCTCTCCTTTGTACTCTCTTTTGTCTTCTTCCTTTAGAATATTCCTTTTTGATGCCTTTTGATTCTTTTCTCTTTTTGAAAGATTGGAATATTCCTAAGAATAAACAAGTAAAACACCTTTTACTTGGATCATTTTGGATCAAACACCACCTTTTGATAAGAATCCAAGATGGAGATTTAAATCTTCCTCAAGAACTCTCAACAACACCAAAATGTCGAAATCCTCTAACTCTTGAACCGATGATTAGAATGTGATGAAATTTTGAACCAAGACTTCTTTTAACCATATAAACACATTCAAGCATCAATTTGTTCAAATTCTCAACCAAAAGTTTTAGATTTTCGAACCCACTTCACTTTCTTCAAGTTCAAGCCCCAACACTCAAAATGACTCTGATTATGCTCAAATTCGAACACTAGACTCCTATAGTGTTAGAGAACACAAATATAACAATAGAAATACAATAAAAACACAAAATCAAAAACTTAAATTTTGACCTAGGTAAAAAACAAGAACTATGATTTTCTTGGGATTTTTGTTTTTTTGACACCTTTTTTTGTGATTTTCAAGATAAAAAACCCAAGATTAACTTTTTAGGAACTAAATCAATCTCAGATCTGATACCAAAAGATATGAGACAAGCTGTGAAAGATAAAATCTACCTAAAGAAACAAACAGTACTCAATTCAAGAATAGAAGATAGGGAAAATTGACATAAGAAACTATGAGGAATTAAGAACCAATGAGTGTATTAAACTTAAAAATCCTTAAAACTAATAGATTCATACAACAATATCATATGTGGAGCAAGATGGATTCAACGCCCTCAAAACCCCCATTTCAAAACAAACATTCAATCGAAGTTCTCCAATCACACTCTTAAGTGTATTATGCATTCAATATTCAAAATAAGCTAAGGAAAATAACCTTAACAAGTAGATATTTATAGTCTATTACAAAATGGGCCCAAAAGTGACCCATGAATGAAATTACTAAAGTACCCTTATATGAAAATTATTACTCAAATGCTTCTCCTTTTTCCCCGGGATCATACTTTAAGAAGTGAAACCCTTTAGAGGGGCTCAAAACATATTCACACACGTCCATCTTCATAAATAAGCCTTGAAGGATTTGCAATTCCCGAGCTTGGCTTTTTGTATATGATTTTGAACTCTTTAGGCTCGCATCATCCTCTCTATCTTGAAAAGAATTTGACCTCAAATTTGTGGCTTCATCACCCTCAATGGTGTCAATGAGTGAGAGGTTACACACATTGAATATGTTGTGCACTTGATATTCTGGAGGAAGATCGATCTTATATACATTATCATTTATCCTTTCAAGAACTTGAAAGGGGCCATCACCACTCAACATCAACTTTAATTTTATTTATGTTGGAAAATGATCCTTCCTAAGGTGCACCCACACGCAATCACCTGGTTCTACACAAGCCTTCTTCACCCCTTGTTGTCCCTCTTAGAAATTTCTTTGTTTCTCTTCTGAAGGTGGAGTTTGAATTTTTCCTGCAACTTTTTCATTGCTTCTGCTCTTTTTTTTCCATCTAAACTCAACACAAGATCACTAGACAAGGGGGTTAAATCTAAAGAGGTAAGGAGATTTAGGCCATATACACACTCAAAAGGGGTCATACCAATAGTCGAATAGCTAACATGATTAGAAGTAAACTTGACTAGGGGTAGGTGATCCTTCTAAGAAATAATCTTACCTTAACCATGGAGTATAGCATAGAACACAAGGTCCTATTTACTACTTTCGCTTGGCCATCAGTTTGTGGGTGGAACGAAGTTGGGAATAGCAATTTCGTACCAAGCCTACCCACATCGACTTCCAAAAGTGACTAAGGAACTTAGAGTCCCTTTAACTGACAATGGTCCAAGGGATCCCGTCTAATTTAACAACATGCTCAACAAATAGTGAGGCTGCACTAGATACATCCTCACTCTTAGAACATAGGATGAAGTGGGCCATCTTTGAGAATCGGTCAACCGCCATAAAAATTCTATCCCTACCTCTCTTCATCCTTGGAAATCCCAAAACAAAGTCCATAAAAATGTCAAGTCATAGGCGTAGGGGAGAGGGTAGCGGGGTATACAATCCTTGAGGGAGGAGGCACAATTTGGCACTCCCACATTCCATGCATTGGACATAAATCCTAGCAACATCATTGCACATCTTGGGCCAATAGAATTGTTCCTCTAGGATCCCGAGGGTCTTTTTAAGTGGCCCATCAAACCACCATCATGTGCCTCTCTCACAAATAATTCTCTCTAAGAACTAGAGGGCACACATAACCTTCTTCCCTTGAATAAATATCCATCAAACTTGGAATAGGGTGTGGAAACCCCATCCTTTATCTATTTTCCCTACCCTACTTCTCACAATCTATAAAGATCGGGAAAAATGTGGGGTTCTCAGGGTACACCATCTTAAGACTCCCAAATCCCATCAATTTGGAAGACAATGTAGAAATAAGTACATGTTTCCTAGATAATACATCAGCAACCATATTTTCCTTTCCTTTTTTATATTGAATGACATAAGGAAAGGTTTTTAGGAACTTGATCCACTTTGCATACCATTTGTTTAGATTACCTTGGGCCCTAAGATGTTTCAAGGATTCGTGATCCATTCAGATCACAAATTCTTTGGGCCACAGGTAATGTTGCCAATTACCCAAGGCTCGAATCAATGCGTATAACTCTAAATCATAAGTGGAATAGTTTAGAGTCGCGCCCTTGAGCTTTTTACTAAAATAGGAAATAGGTTTAAGATATTGCATTAAGGCGGCACCTATTCCTATTTTACTTGCATCACATCTAATTTCAAACATCTTATCAAAATTGGGTAACTATAATAAAGGGCGGAACTAAGCATAGCCTTAAGAACCAATAAGTGTATCAAACTCAAAACCCTTAAAGCAAATAGATTCATACAACAATCTGATACATGGACCAAGAGGGATTCAACGCCCTTAAAACCCCCATTTCAAAACAAACATTCAATACAAGTTCTCCAATCACACTCTCAAGTGTATTATGCATTCAATATTCAAAACAAGCTAAGGAAAATAACCCTAACAACTAGCTATTTATAGTCAGTTACAAAATGGGCCCAAAAATGACCCATGAATGAAATTACTAAAATATCCTTAGGTGAAAATTATTAGTCAAATTCTTCTCCTTTGTCCCCAGGATCATACTTCAAGATGTGAAACCCTTTGAAGGGGCTCAAAATATATTCACATATGTCTATCTTCATAAATAATCCTGGAAGGATTTGTAATTCCTAAGCTTGGATTCTTGTAAACTGCTTTGAACTCTTTAGGATCGTATCAGAATCTAGAAGCAAATACCGAGCCTCTATCTGAAATAATAGCTATGGGTATTCTATGTAGGTGTACTATCTCACGAACATAGATACGGGCTAACCTCTCGACACTGAAGGACATATGAATAGGAAGTAAATGTAATGATTTTGGCAACCAATCTACAATGACCAAAAATATCATCAGAACCATAGAGGTGCAAGGTGAAACACTAATAAACTCCTTGGTGATCGACTCCCACTTATACTAAAAAATGGGCAATCTTTGAATCAAGACTAAGGCCTCTGATGCCAGACCTTCACCTGTTGCCAACATAGGTAATGAGCTACAAAATCTGCCTTATCTCTCTTCATGCCAATCCACCAATAATATTGCCTCAAATCACTATACATCTTAGCTATTCAAGAGTGAATATAGTATCTGGAGTTGTAAACCTCACGCAGTATAGACTAAATAAAGTTTCCAACCCTCAAAACACAAATGCGACCATCATATCTTGGAATATCCCCAGAACCTATGGTATCCCTCTTGGACTAACCACTCAACACCTAATTATGGATGATGTGAAGTCCCCTATTCTCAAATTGAAGACTCCGAATCTACTCAAATAAGGTAGGCCTCTCCTTAATAATAGCAAGAATCCTCTTGGAGTCTAAGATATCAAGTCCTACCATCAAGTTGGCTAAGGAATAGATGTCCGATGACAAAAACATCTCAAATTCTTAAATATAATCCAAACTATCCATACTCACCATGTTTTGACTCAAGGCATCCGCAACCACATTTGCCTTGCTCGGATGGGATAGAATAGAGATGTCATAATCCTTCAATAACTCTATCCATCTATGCTACCTAGAATTAATCTCTCTTTGAGTCATAAGATGTGAAGACTATGATGATCTATATAGATATCGCACTACATGCCAAATCAATAATGCCTCTAAAACTTAAGTGCAACAACTACCATCGTCAACTCCAAATCATGAGTGGGTAGTTATGCTCGTGCACCTTAGTTACCTCAATGCATAAGCAATAACTTAGCCCTACTGTATCAACACATAACCCAAACCAACACCAAAGTATCACAATGTATGGTAACTTCCTCTCCCTCAATAGGAATAGCCAATATAGGAGCTGAAGTAAAAAAACCTTTCAACTTTCAAAAGATTGACTCACATAGTATTCTTGTTGATAGGTCATTATTTTGATGACTTACTAGCAATTTTTAAGCTTAAATTATCATGCTTTTATATTGTCTTAATGTTAATCTCATAATTAATGCTCATTTATGAAGGTAATGGTTGAAAAGAGAAGATGAGCAAGCAGTTCAAATCAACAAAAGGTCAAATATTGAAGAAAAGAGCACTAAAGACCATATGGGTGTATCGGGAGCCACATGCGTAAGTGAGTGGCCAAAATGACCAAAATAACCCTCTCTTCTCCCAATATGCTATGAATCTGCTTTGCATCTGCTATGGATCTGCTCTCCATTTGCTTTGGGTCTGCTCAAGCAGATTAAGAGCAAGATGGAATTTTTATAATATTTGGCAAATGGAATTGAGGCTTAAATAAGGGCTTTTAGATCATTTTCATTATCTCTGAACATCATTGTACTACCTTTGAAGGAAGAATAATTTAGAGTGATTCCCAAGTGAAGGATTAGTTCTTTTCATTGGAGACTTAATGTTTGGATTTTTCATTGCATTTTATTTTTCATGGATCAATTTAATCGAAAAATTGGTATATCTTTACTTTCTCTCTCTATGAGTAGCTAATT
Organism: Capsicum annuum; assembly: GCF_002878395.1. NCBI lineage: Eukaryota > Viridiplantae > Streptophyta > Magnoliopsida > Solanales > Solanaceae > Capsicum > Capsicum annuum. The sequence goes on from NC_061114.1 coordinate 146,452,956, forward strand.
CTTTATTCTTGTATGCTTAAATCGATTGTGATTACTGCATGTGTGTTGTTTATTTGTCTTCCTAATTAGCTATTTCTTAAGGGTTTTGTATTTATTCCATGATTTAACTAAGAATTGGGGGTTGCAAACCCTAGTTATCTTTGAAATGATATTATCTTTGAAAGAGGGGGTATGTGTGAGGAATAAATATAAACAATAACTTGAATTATTTTATTTAATAGAATCTGTTAGACATAACAATGTTAATTAAGGCAATAGATTGGTGAAATTGTTACACTTATGAGGTGTTCAAAAGAATCCATTTGTGAAATTTAGTGTTCTATTAAAAGATTGACAATAATACCTCTTAGTCTATCTTACTCATGACTCTTGGATAAATTTGGATAAATTCTTAGCTAACCATGCATAAGTTCACACCTAGAATGGCATAACCCTAAAATTCACTCCTAATTATTACATACTAAGTATTTTCAACCTCGAGATAGTATTCTAAAAGCCAAAAAATTGTTACTTTAAATACATTCAAACTAATTCCCCTCATTTTACATTTATGTTGTTTATACACATTACGGGTCAACTTCTAGTTGACTTCTAACACTTCCAAGCCTAGAATTCCATGTCTTCACTCCCTGTGGTTCGACCCCAACTCTTTATTTGGTAAAATATATATTGACAATGTCCACTACACCTATTCAGGAGTGTAATTTAAGTATTATCACTTATTGGTGCTGCAATAGTAGCAAAACCCTCAACGAACTGCCGGTAGTAACAAGCCACAATAAAGTTACAAACCTCAGATGAAGATATATGTCTTGTCCAATCATGAATAGTCATCGGGTCCACCATAGTCCCATACTTAGACATCACATGTCCTAGGAATGTTAGCAACTCGATCCAAAACACGTACTTTAAGAAGCCTATGATCTCTCAAAGTCTAGAGCATAATCCTCAAATACTTCATATGCTTCTCCATACTTCTCAAATACACAAGAGTGTTATCGATGAACACAATCATGAAGGATTCAAATAAGGTCTGAACACATAGTTTATTAAATCAATGAATGTGGCTAGGGCATTGGTCAATCCAAAAGACATCACCAGGAATTCATAATGGTCATAGTGTGTCCTGAAGGTTATCTTTAGGATGTCCTTAGCCCAAATAAAAAATTGATGGCAAAGGAATCTCAAGTAAATCATAGAGAACACCGTTTCTCCCTAAAACTGGCCAAGCAAGTCATTAATATGAGGCATAAGATATCTATTCCTTACCATCACTTTATTAAGCTGCCTGTAATCAATACACATATGCAAGGAAGTATCCTTTTTCTTTATGAACAAGATAGGAGTACCCTAAGGCGACACACTCGGCCTAATGAAACCCTTACCTAAAATATCCTAAATTTGAGAATTTATCTCCTTAAACTTGGCAAGAGTGAAGCCATTATACACAATGGGATGGATATAGAATTACCCAAGACAACTCTAACCACGGGGAATAATAAGCAGAAACATAAGAATAAGTGGATCCTGGTCAAATACAACAAAAGTTGGTTGATGGTTCACAGAGAACATACCTATAATAATAACATTATAAGACTCTACCTTCGGTCTACTAGGTACAGTATATAATTGACCTAGCCAGCTACCTGATGGGCCCTTGACCGATCACCATTCCTACTTCCTGAGGACCTTCACGAGAACCCTAGGGACCACCTTAATGACCCTACATACCACCTCTAGTTAGGGATGGCACTGCTCTAATTAGCAAAAAACTATATATTGTAGGTACAACTACCCCATATTGGGGACACTTTCTAAAGAAAAAGCTTAAGGCCCCACACCCATAACATGCCCTAGGTGCTATACTATATTAGGAAGATCCGACCTACCCAAAATAACTGCCTTGTCTAGAAAACCCTAAATATGCCTCTCGTAAAAGATGACCACAACTCTGCTGACCAGGATAATGATTTTAGCTGGGTTCACTCAATCAGTAAGCTGAAGTGCAAATTGAATGGGCCTACTATACTGACCTGATGCTGATAATACTAGAATAGAGGGTACCTACCTTGAAAACCTCTGCCTCTAAGCCATGAGCCATTTTAGCTCCCACTAAAACTACCCTGGTAATATGGCTTCTTATCACTACCCCCTTAGGCTTCACAATATATCTCCTCCAAAATATGAGCATAATTAGAAACCTAAATAAAAGACCTACCAGTAGCAACCAAACACTATGTAGCCATGCGAAGGGGAAGACTCAACCCCAAACAAAACACCAAATTTGCTCATACTCGATCGGCAAGATAGATATATCATGCATGCCAACTCATGAACTTAAGCCTCATACTCCAAGATGGATATAGACCCTACTTCAATGTTAAAAACTAATCTCTCAAAAGCTCTCTAATGCTATAAGGCATAAATTTCTCTTAAAAAACCTCAGAAAACTGAGTCCATGTCAGCAAGGGAGATCCAACTATCCTAAAATTAAGATAAACTCTCTACCAATATCGAGACACTAGATCCAATTGAAAAGAAGTATAGTCGAACCTATGAGTATTAACTAGGCCCAAATTATGGAGCTTATCCTCAAAAGCAACCAAGAGCTCATATGTATCCTCACCAGGTGCACTAAAAACATAGGCAAAGTCAATTTCAAGAATTTACCCAACATCTTATGCTTCTCAATAGACATAGCAGGTTAGGAAACTACCGACTGAGCAACTACCTGTGTTGGAGGGATCTCAACTCTAGGAGTCGTAGCTACAAGTTGTGCCTTTACCTTAGTACCACTCTGATCCACAGACTAAGCACTATTATACGGTGCACCACTAACTAATCCCAGTAGCTGGAATAAAGCATCTCTGAGCAGCGATAAAGAAATAAACCCTGGTAGAGCCTGGGCTACCCCTTGGCCTACCACTGGCTGGGGCAGATGAATCTCTTATGCAGGAGTAACAATAGGGTATGGTGAGGTCTCTCTATCTTAATGTCTAACTAGGATTGTATTTCTCATCTAAACTGGCCTCTATGTCGCCTAAGATCTCTAGTCACGGACTTGGGGTCCTCATCTTTAATAGTCATAGCTTGCATCCTAGCCATCTGTGAAAGATTAAAACCAAATAAATCTTAGAAACCAACACAGACTCTTAGCACGAAATGAGTAAAGAAAATTAAGATCTCCTAAGAATTCCTATAACCTCTCGAAGATAAGAAATGAATGTCATTATTTTGATCCGAAAGTTCTACTAAATGCTTGCTCTTGTATTAACAAATCGATGAACCTAGGCTCTGATACCAATTTTCCACGACAAATTTCATGAGTCATGATGGCACCTACTTTATCCCAATAGTAGGTAAGCTAAGTCATAGCCTAGAACTATAAGTAATAGGCTAGTTAGTGGAAAATAGCATAAATATAACATTATACAAGTAAATAGAATACAAGCCATAAGAGATAATAATAACAATATAATAGAGGAGGAATAATAAAAAGAGTCACAACATATTATGGCCTAGTAATATTGGTACAAGAGCCTTTAATCAAAAGAATACAATTACTATCAAAGTCAAATACACAATAGTCTCAAAATAGAAAGATGATCCAAATATAGAAGATGGAGAGAAGGTCAACTCCGGCTTCGAGAGCTCACCCTATCTCTAAACTCTTACAAACATAATCACAACTTCAATGATGGCAACTAGCACTTGGATCTGTACCAAAGAGGTTCAAAAGTGTCGTATGAGTACCAAAGTCATGGGTACTCAGTAGGCATCATATGCCGACTGAGCTAAATCATAACATAAGAATAATAAAATGCAAGATAATAAGTTAAGTTAAGGTAAAAGGGCAAACCTGGAGTAATGCTCCAAATGTTGAAAGTAAACAAACAAAATAATAAAAGTAAAGAGAACATAGCTATCTCTAATATAATTAGTCCCCATAAGTACAGAAGACACAAACAAAGTGAATAGCCCAACATAGATCCCCATAAGCTCGATGGATGCAATCAAGAAAAAGTAATAATAGTAATTACACTAACTATCCATATCTCAAAATTGGAACCGTGGATCTTTCTATACTATAAACATTGAACTCTAATTGCTCTTATAATCATCATAAATAACTTCCCTATAACAGACTCAAATAAAAAATAGTGTCTCATAAACCGAACCTGAATAAAAAATAATGCCATGAATATTGGACTCGAATTGGGGGTAATTTCACCATTTGAGAAAACTTGAACCAGTATGAATATGATAATTTCCAAACTTGAATTAGTCTTAACATCTTTGAAGCACAAAACTAGAATGACTATCATATGTCGAAAACCTTCTCAGGCTTAAAAAGATACTTAAGATAGAGTATAAAGGTCAATTAAGGCTATAAGAAGGTAATAGTAATCTTGGCATAAACGAAAGGGCCTAATTCTAACCCTAAAAGTCCATTCTAAGGCAAGTTCTACCCCAAACTAGACTAAGGTATAAAATCCCACAACAAGGTGCTCGACAAGCCCCATTGAGTCCTAAGATATCAATTCAACCTAAGAAATGGGTAGTTAAGTAAAGTACACCTAATTACAGTCCCTTAATCAGCTAAATAATTCAATTCACACTAAATATACCTACAAATCATAATTCCCAACCTAGAACTAGCATAATATTATATCGATACTATAATTAAGCTCAATCTAAGATAAGGGTAATCCTAGCCTACCAAATACACTGGAGAAAGTCCAAATAAGTCTTCTAAATTGGGAATTTCCCCTTTCAGAAAGCTTCTGCATGATGACACACTATCAAAATAGTGATCTACATATTAATACGAGAACAATGATACCCATATTAGATTTTTATGCTTTGGGTCCAAATTAAGACAAATCTTATGTGGGGCCCACTTGCAGAATTGCACTTTCAAAACTATCAACACATACCTCTATGCTCAAGGATATTTTACCCTAAAGAATGGGTAATTTCTGATCTTAAATGATACCAAAATCAACTCATTAAGAATCTAGGAAGTTACAACTAAATTGGAGAATTAAACCAAGAATTAGATGGAAACTTACAAGGATTTTGATAGGGAAATGATTATTCCAAGCTCATCAATACCCCACGATCACCCAAAGATTAGTTTGTTAATTTCCCACATACTCTAGGGCTTTGAGGCTCTTGAGACTTGTGAGAAATAAAAAAAATTGGGTAAGGGATGAATTTAATGCCCTCCTAAGTATCATTTAAGTGGTCACCGCTAAAGCAATCCTTGGATTGCTAAAGCGACCCTTACCTTGGTATGGCCTCTGTTAAAGCGGTTAGGACATCTCCTAAGCAATGTTTGCTTCAACAAATGGGCCTTCAGTAAAGCGACCAGGACTAGACTTGGCTGCTTATGCAACCACTTGGCTACTGAATCAACCTCCGCTTAATTGACCAAAGGTCCGCTTAAGTGGATTCACCAGCTGTGTCCCATACCAGCTGAAACTTGGAATTTTCCAAGTTTCCAATAACCCCTCGGGATTCATTCAGAATCTTATGAATGTAAATGAACTATAATAACTTATCAAATTTGATATTTCAGACTTAATGGCATCATTGAAGTTTCCATCTGGGGTTATTTCAATGAAATCTGGGCCCCATACCCAAGGGATATTTTTAATAATCTTTGACCAGTATCCCAAAATGAGTTTGGAAGCCTTAGGACCCAAACCAAAGGTCCCACTAGCTTAAAATCAACAATTCAGAGATGATAGAACTGCCAAAATTAGCATACGAGCTGGTTAACCTAAATTATTTTCCTGATAGCCAATCCTTACTAGCGACGATTTCAAATCAAGAAATTGTCTCTAAAAACTGAACGAACTACCTAGTAACTGAACTGTCAGCTCTAGCAAGTCACAAATGACTTGGGGAAGCTATAGGGAAGCTCTAAAAGGAAAAAATATGTGGAAATGTAGAAAATAACCTGGAGGTTCATCACACCCTCATATGTACATATTTAGGAAATTTTGACCACCTTCCAACCATAATATGCAGGGGATAATTATTGTCTATGTACTAAATCCCAGACTTAAGTGTCCACCAACCTTGTTTCACCAATAATCCATGAAAATATACCAAATACCAAAACATTCCACAATTAGAAACAAGCTCGGTCAATTCATCAAGCAAGTAACCATTCTATTGACCATACCAAATAACATGCATTAGCCAGCCATACTACAAAGTAGTTAAAATGCACATATAATGTAATTCATATTAACTACAATACCGTCACCTACCTCGAGTCAAGCATACATAACCCTCTATGTCGGAGTCTTGCCTTTTCGTGCAATTCCTTCATGCTCATAGTCTAAAACATGCATATAAATACATACACTAAGAAATGACCTAACATATTGGGATTTGTAACTCACACCCAACTCCTAAGGTCAAGTTTATGATCATTCTGTTCCCGTTCTAGGGATTTTCTATTGTAATTTACCTAAAACTACCAACTTCATGGATAAATTAAGGAATTAATGACAAGGGTATTTAAGCATTATTCAAACTAAAACCATTAAACCCTTAAACCCCCTTGTACCAACAACTTACCAAATTCAACCTAAAACCCTTCTCAAACACCACGAATTAGTAATTCTAAGGCTTAATCATCAATTACAAGTTAACGAGAATGAATTACATACCTTAATAAAGCCAAACAATGAATTTTTGATGAAATTTGCCCTAGTTCTCTCTTTTTTTTCTCCAGAATGAGTAGAAAATAATAGGCTATTTTGGAGAAATATCACATAAATATACAGTTTCCATCACTATAGCGGTACCCGATTGCTATAGCGGTATTGACCACTGCTTAGCAATAACTTTTTTGATATAATGCTCATCGCTATAGAGGCATACTGACCACTATAGAGTCTATAGTATTGATGGTACAGAAAGTTCATTTTCACCCAAAACCCATTTTTACAACACACCTTAATCCTGGGGCATTCCAAATAATGCTCTTTATGCTAAGGTAAATTTTGGGAGTTCCACTTATAAATATTTGATTCCGTAAAATCCTATGGGTTCCTAACTATCTTAGCTAACTATAAATTCATGCTGAAGTCACCCATGTTCTAAATCACTATTAGATTTCCCTAGACTATACTCGCTACAAAGTCGATCAAAACTAGTCTAGCCTAAATTTTGTAACTTCCAAACTTAAAGGAATTTAGAATTGGGATTTTAAATGTAGAACTCCTATGTAAAAATAAGGAATGTCATTATAGAAGGTATAATAAATATAAAAAATAAGCATATAATGGAATTATAGGTAATAAGATATAAGTGCAATAGAGTATATGCTAAAAGAGAGGGAGAAAGAGAACAAAAAAATGTCCCACGACCTAGTAAGGTCAGTATAAGAGCCACTAAATCTAAAAGAATAAGAGTAATAAATAGTATCTAATATATAGATAGTCTCGTTAACTAAAGAACAGCCAAAAGTAATGGAAGGAGAGAGAATCAACTTTGGATTTGAAAGCTCACCCTACCTCCAAATCCTTAAAGCAATCTAGATAGAACGTGAGTGGCAGTGACTCATGCTCAGATCCATATTGGAAAAGATGTAGAAGTTTAGTATGATTACCAAAACAACAGGTACTTAGTAGGCATCATCGACCGACTAATCTAAGTTATAGTAAAATCATAATAAGATGCGAGAATGTACACTAAAGTTGGAGATTAAAGGGCAAACCAGAAATAATGCTCTGACTGACAAATGATAAGTAAACAAGATAAATCTTTGGAAAATGATACAAGAAAACTACAGACTGGTTGGACTTCTATAATCCTATAAGGCATAAATAAGACAAGATTAACCAATTAAGCCCCATAAGCCTGATGGGTACAATCAAGGAAGAGTCACCGACTGTAGTGAATATAAAGTAAGTGATAATCAAAATCATATTTATGAATCCATTTATACCATAACTGCCAGACTCAAATTGGAACTTTAGCATTAAAAGTGAATGATGAATGTTAAACTTGAACTAGAACATTAATATCATATGTTTAGTAAATTTCAAAGTTGAACCAGAACATTAAAGTAAATACTAAATAACTAGTCTATCTAAGGTATGAAAAGATATTGGAATCATCCCGAGGTTCAATACTGTATAAAATCAAACTTAGAGCATGGAAAGTTTGGGGGACTTAAACTCATGAACTGATCAACTCTAGTGACCTTAGAAGAAGGAGCAACAGAAGCAACATAATCTGATTGATGAGACTGAGATCTCACAAACTGAGTAAGTAAATGGATGGACCAATGGAACTCTGCATTAGAAATGTCACCTTGAGATATTGAGGCATAAGTATCATTAGCTCGGGAAGCCTGATAAGGACTAATGGTAACCGATGAAACTCTACAAGGGATGATATAATCTAGAGAAGGGATATTAGACCAGGTTTGCACTCTATACACAAGGCAAGTCCCCTCCACATTGTCCTTAGGTAGGAAAGAGTTCCCAATAGAGAATCTACGACCATCAGATCTTTAGGGAGGAATGATCTAAAATGCAAGAAAGCCAGGAGTTAGAGGAGTTCTATAACACTAGACTCTATAGCCAAAAATAAAACACAAGAAAGGGAAACATTCCTAAATTCCTTGCTACCTCTTCCTTATAAATGTGGTGTGCTATACACCCATAAAAAGGACTTTACTCGATATGGCTTTATGGACACACAACCATACTAAACTATTCTCTAATACAAAGTTTTTTATGACCCGAACCAAGGCCTATCCATGATGGTATCTCAAGTCCACCATAAATTGGAGACCACCCCTTAACCCAACCTCAAAAGCATAATAGAAACTAACAATAACAATGCGAAATCCAATGAAACAATAACAGACCAACCCACATCTAAAAGAACCCAAAATTACTGATTCACAATAAAAGAATATGGAAATAATAAGGCCTTTCGAAGGATGGAGGCTCACCATTTCACAGATTCTCGATGAACGTGCCAATCAACCTAATATTGCATAGAGGTAAACTATACAATTTGGGAAACCCATGTTACCCATTCTAATTCTGACAACCATGCATTCATTTAATTCAAAATCATGATAATGAAGCATAAACAATCAATTCAAAACCATGGGCATTCAATTCATGTAATAACCATTCTAAAACCCTTAACCCATATTCAAAATTCAATAATTAAATCACATGGATAACAATTAAAATACATACTTTTGCATAAATTAATTTAGGGAAGAGATACATTCTTGAAACACACAAGAATTTTTAATTAATTTGAAGTTTGGAGCCCGATGATGAATTCTCTATTAAACCCTTGAGTCTTCTTGGGTTTTGAGTTTGAGAGTGAAATGGAGTAATTTAATCTTTGAAAACTGAAGAAAATAAGTTTATTTTTTGTTAAAGGGTCGTACAATGATTAAAAGACCCAAAAGCCCCTCATCCCAAGAGAGAAAATTAAAAATTGCACGAAAATTATGCCTTGACATAACACACCAATATCGCGGAGACTATCTTATATGCCACGCTAATATAACAAAGGGTAGCCTCCATGACATGGTGAAAACCCAGAGTTTAACCTTTGTGGAATGTTGAAATTACAGACCCCTACTACCCCAGGGTTCTAAAATATCCCCGAACCCTTTCCAAAAATTTCAAAACTTTCACAGATTACCCTTTTAGCATCCCTTAACAAAATTTAAGTCAAAAATTGATATTACAAACACCGGAAGGTAAAAATTAAATTGGTCCAAATTTTAAGGGTCTTACATAATGGGGAAATGACTACAATGAGATCTCTAACTCACACTCGACATCATTTGATCAATCTTCTCTTTCTGTAAGCTCTCTAGGGTTATTTATGAAGTGGGAACTTAGAAAATGAAAGAGAAATCAGGTTCCATAGCATTAAATACTCCTATAGGTCCCTTCATTTAAATTGCAGAGACCCTATCATGAACCTGATGCCTAACCTGACTTACTCATTTGAAATGCAGAGGTTAGATCGTAAACCCGATGAACAGTCACTTTGGTGTTTGAGATTGCCGCCCAAGGCCTCACAAAAATAATGCCCAATGCCCTTAGCATTTGCAACTATAGCTAAAGCCTCGTGAACGTAAAGGTTATTTTTGGCCTGCACCAGCAACTTAGAAAATTTAACATATTTTTAACTAGACCCTTGAGATTTATTTGAAATCCCATGAACATAAAAAAACACCCTACCAAATTTGATATTCCAAACTCATCAACACCATTGAAATTTCTATTGAAGATTGTTTTAATGAAATACCTATTCCAAAACCAAGGATCGTTTAACCAAAATCCACCTAATAGCCCAAAATGAGTTTGGAAGCCTTCAGACACAAACCAAGGGTCCTGCTAGTCTAAAATTGACATTTCAAATCTAATGGAACTGTTAAAATTTGCATATAGACTGATACCCAACTTTAAATAGTGAAAACTTCAGAATAGGAAATTAGCTCTAATAAACAAACAAACTACCTGATAACCAAGCTATTGGGCCTAGTAAGTGATAAATGACTTAGGAAAACTATGGGAAAGCTATAAATATTAAAATAGCGCAAAGTATAGAAAATAACTCGGAGGTTCATTACAAAAATATTTGGGTGAATGTTAGAAATTGATAATTTTATATTTTCTAATATATCATGAGAATCTTATGGAATGATTGGCCCATAATTACGATATTGGCCATGGTTAACAAAACCCTAGTTTAATTTCTCTACCAATTTATATCTCAATAATTGAACATTGTTTACTAGAAACAACTTGGATATTGCTTTACAAATTTTCATAAAAAAACCCCTCTATTTCATATAAATTATCGACTAAGTGATTTGAATTACATATGACTTAATTATCATCATATTCTCTATGGAATTCGACCCCAAACTTTGTTGGATTATATATTTGACAATGACTGATTATGCTTCTTAGCGGAGTTGTAATTTTGGCGTATTAGTATATAATAAGTCTGAAAGATGACAAAATTACTCATATGGCCATATGAATAATTTTAGGCATGGCAAATGATGCCATTTTGTAAATTATAAAAAGAAAAAACATTATGAGTTCTAAAAATAGTCCTTCAAAAGGTGAAGGTAATAATTACCATTAATTTGGTTTAAAATGTATTAGGCATGCAGTTATCATGTGACCTAGTTTAATAAATTTTATAAATCCTCCATCAAAATAAGGGACCTTTTAAAATAATGTTGAGGTGTGGCATGTAAATGTGATTAATTTAAAGACATGATAATGAGCTTCAAATGAAATCTTATGAAGCACGTCCCTATGATTTTTTCTTTTTCCTTGAAGAGAATGAGACTTTAGACAAGAATCATTGATTCTCGGCCATTCTTGAAAGTGAATGTTTCAAGATGTGATAACAGTTATGAATAAGGACATGCTCATGCATAGTTGGATAAATGTCAATATCATCTCTATGTGAGGTTTGAAAGAAATATAGAAATTTATTTGACTTAAACGAACATTGATCTCATACTTTTAGTATGTCATAAATACTATGGTATGTTTATCATGAATTACCAAAGGATAAAAGCAAGAAACAATTCTTTACTATATAATATTTTAATGATCAAGATTAAATTATATAATTTCTCCATAATTGTGAGATCGAAAAGAGATAAAATGATACTACCCAATTGATACAAGATGAAAATAAAAAAATGGAAATGACATGAAAAGAAAGGAAAAATACTAAATACGAAATCACAAAAACAACGAAATGGAACGATAAAGTAAAAGATACATAGATTCGATAACAAGGATGACCAAAGGGTATATTAAACCCTAAAACCTTCCAATCGATTACCAACAACACCAACCTATTATGAGGATACAAACAGGAATGGATTCTTGAGAACCCATATTTCTCATGAATCAATGAAACTCCCAACAAGTTTCTGTAAAAACACTTGCAAGTTTATCTCAATTCATCATTTATCAACTACCTAAAAATGAAAAAGGTCCTAGATATTTATAGGCCAAAAGGCCTTTATTAGAACTTAGGCCTAAAAGTAAACCTAAATGAAACTTGGGTCCAAAAGTGACCCAAGAGACAAAATAATGCAATGGGAGCGCATACTTTCTCGAAGCCCAAGCTATCATCCAAATACGGTATCACCCATTCCTTCCTTGGAGAATATCATCAAATATAACTTCTTTTCAAGCTATCCTTCATTCATGTATTTGATCTCCTAAAATAGCCAAGTCTTGGATTTGTAGATGTGATCCTTGAAATATCAATCTTAAAGGAGTGGAGCCCATTGAGTTGCATCATCCTCGCTTTCTTAAAGAGAATTTGTCCTCGAATCCAACTCCTTTATGAAATTGTCATTGCACTTTTTATGTTTAAAATCCTTTGGTAAGAATTTCGTTAGGCCTTTAAGCTCATTTTCATAAGGAATTCTTCTTGTATCCTCCTTTGAGATTGTTTGTTCATGAACCTGCACAAATGAAGGAGTGATTCTAGGTAAAATGTTAGCATCATGGTTAGCAAGCAATAAAGGATCCATATTGGAATTGTCTTTATCAATTTGGGAAGACTCATTGCTTAATTAGACTTGGATTAGTTGAACATTGTCTTGGGGAGCTTGTCTTGTCTTTGTTTGAGTTAAGGGGACATATTATTTAGCTATTGGGGTACAATTTTGAAGGTTGAACCCTGATGTTAGGTTAATGAGTCATTTCTCCATGTTTCCTAATGTATCTTCAATTCGTGTCATGGATCCATTTATTTTATCCACCGTTCGATGCATCCCCATGAGAGCTTCCATAAGGGTATCAATGGTTGATCCACCCATAGATTGTTAATTGTAGAAAAGAGAGAAAACAGCTATTGATGACGCATTTGAAAAGTAAAGACTTGACTCAATGACATTGACAAAGAAAGAAATGATAAACACTCAACGAAAGAATAAAAGATAAAACAAAGACTTGAATGAATTAAATTCAAAGTTAAAATAAGAAAAGAATATATAAAAGAGATAAAACACAAGAATTAAGACACAAAATGAAGAACGAATCAAGAACTAATTGAACAACTAAGTAGATTGCGGTTTAGTTGTTAATTAGTTTCAAGAGTCAAAGAAATGAAAGGAGGAATTAAGAGATGAAATTAAAGCTTTGAATCTGATTTAATGGAGTTTTTAAAGTGTCGAGATGTGTTTTAGAACTTGAATTGGTGTTGGAGAAGTGTTGAAATGTGTTTGGGGTGCGTTAAGGGGCTGTTTTGCATTGGAACATGCTGAAGCGGATGTGGGGCAGACTAGGCGCACATGGGGGAACCACCAATGAAGGATCTACTGTTTTGGGTAATATTTGACCTGCTTTAGTAGGTTAGGCACAACTCCAAGGCATCTGCAAGGCAGATGGGCCGAAATCAGCTTGTCCAAGGCCAAAAATACCCTTTTGTGGTCCCCCTTTGTCCTTTTTTTGGAATATTATCTTGGATCTTCAAAAAGGTGCTTGTAAAAACACTTTTGTACACCTTTTTCTTCACTTTTAAAGATCAAGCAACCAATTTTTGAATACAATTCCTCTTGAAGATTTGATTTTGTCCAAGAACACTCAAGAATACCAAAAACTTTTAAAATCTCTATTTCTTAAACCGTTGATCAGAATGCGATGAAATTTTGAACTAAGACTATTTTCAACCTTCTAAAATAATTCCTAACATCATTTTCCTCAAATTCTTAAATAAAAGTTCCAGATTTTAATACCCACTTTCAACCTTTAAACTTGAGCTTCTCAATAATGGTCGATCCTCCAATTTATCTCTGATTGTTCTCAAATTCAAGATTTAGAATCTAATAGTGTTAGGGAACAAGAATGTAATACTAAAAAATAATAAAAACAACAAAATCAAAGACTAAAAATTTGACCTAAAGACAACGTGAATGTGAGATCTTTTTTTTAGGATTTTTGATTTTCCAACACAAATAGACCCAACATTGACTTTGTGGGAACGAAATCAAGTTCGAATCTGATACCAAATGATACAATACAAAAATATAAAAATGAAAATAACATGAAAAAAAGAAAAAAACTAAATATAATATCACAAAAACAAGGAAACAAGGAAATGGAATGATACACCAACCTCTTACAAGGACACAAATGGGAATGAATTCTCGAGCACCCACATTTCTCATGAATCAATGGAACTCCCAACAAGTTTCCATAAAAACACTCGCAAGTGTATCTCAATTCATAATTCATTAACTACCTAAAAATAAATAAGGTCATATCTATTTATAGTCCAAAAGGCCTTTATTACATTATGGGCCTAAAAGTGACCCTAAACGCAACTTGGGCCCAAAAGTGACCTAAGAGCCAAAACAATGCAATGGGCGCCCATACTCTCTCAAAGCCCAAGCTTTCATCCAAATGAGGTGTCACCCATTCCTTCATCAGAGGATATTATCAAATATAGCTTCTTTCTAAGCTATCTTCCATTCAAGTATTTGATCCCCTAAAACGACCAATTTTTGGATCCGTAGATGTGATCCTTGAAGAATCGATCCCAAAGGAGTGGAGCCCATTGAGCTTGAATCACCAGAGAAATAAAATTACTTATAATATTATGATTTAGTAAGTCTCAAAAGAAACTTATTAAGTTTGAAATGCATTGTCTAAAAATAAATTATATTGAGACTATAAATAATGAAAAGATGCACTATCTTCATATTACTACAATAAGGAGGGTAATAAATATTTATATAAAAGGTTACCCTCCTTTTTCCTCCTACTTGTAATATATAAATATGACCATGATGAAAAAATCACATGCAATAGTAGATTAAAATTTTACTAAAATAAATTTTAGTTGGCATAACAGTTGACCATCCCAGTTCAAATGTATTGCAAAATAATTGAGAAATCATGTGGTTGTATATTGAAGATATAGAAAGTTCTTCATAAATTCTCTGGTGTTGCTTGTTCTCATAATGAATTGATCACTGTACTAGATAAGTTTGGGATTGTATCCCTAAATTTTTAAATGTTTAAAATATGAACATCGGCTTATTTTCCTTCTATGTGGACCAATAACTATTATATAGTTTGATAGATGCATCTATGAAATATTCACATGTGCTTTTTTATGAACTTTCAATTTGACTTTTTAAAGTTATTTGCCTGAATAATTGGGCTAAGAGCATATATTCACACTATAAATTATGTTGTAATTGTAATTCCCCGAGTCTGTACCCCAGATGCTACACGGTGCTTATAATCCCGAGGGACCATAAGCTATCCCATGACTGGTACCTGCTGCAATAACTGAATAATAATGCTGTATTATACAGAAATTAGGCAGAAACTTGCCATAAGGTTCAAAACTATAAATAAATACTGAGTATTAAAAATAGAATACTGATACATCTGTCTAAAATACTCTAATCTGATAAGCCTCTACTGTCTGAATAAGGGATTGATAGGACAAACCGCTAACTAACCCCGACTACTAAAAACTGATAAATTGAGTTACTGAAGTAATAATCATGTACTTGAAATATAAGGACTCGCCACTAGTTTGCTGCTGATGAATGAGGCTGCTAAGTATGATCGGGAGTCCGTGCCTCTAAACCTATGATATAAGACATCATAGAGCAAAAAAAAGTATGCGTCAGTACTTTGAATATACTGGTATGCTAAGTGAGTTAGGTTGAGATGCATAGGTACATATGCATGAACAATACTGACTGAATAACATGAGTCTAACAGAATGAAAGTACATGCATAAATACATAAACTGTAACTGAGGTTGTGATAACACTGGATACTAAGTTCTGAGTTACTAATTTACTGATATATGAGTTTATTGATATTGTATTACTGTTAACTGGTGACTATATCTGACAGTCCTAATTTTGTAGAACTATTCCGAGTTCCGTACTGAACTAAGTGATTATGTATAACAGTCCTGATTTATGTAGAATTGAACTGAGTTCTATTTTAAAGACTGAAACTGTAATAGTGGGAGGTAATCATCTAACTGACATGCCCCTTTCTGAATAGATTGGGGTCCAACTTGTAACCCTAATTAGAAAGATGTCAATACTGTGCCACGATAAAGACAACTATGAGTTAACCCTCTCTAACAGGAAGCTCTTTTATCAACCCTCGCTTGCAAAAAAAAATTATATGAGATATATCAACCCTAGTCTGGAAGAAAGATATCTCAACCTATATTGGTTACATAGTTCTGTAATGCAGGGATTGCTACTAAGGGTCAAACCCTTTGCTGGTAAGAGTGCCCCCATCCCTGGGTTCGCTCGGTGCTGAATCCTACTCCCTACTGAATAGACACTAAACTGATTCCTACTTCATACTAGGCTTGATTGAACTGTCACTGATTATACAGTCTAACTGAAATAAACTGAATTCATTGAGTTTCGTTGTCTGATGAAATACTACTGAATTCTGTTAACTGATTAAATTTACTGAGATCTGAACTGAAAACTGAATTGGAATGGACTAATACTAAGTCTACTGAGTTTTTCTTGAGTTCTGTAACTGACTGAGAGTACTACTGATCTTGACATGACTGATATTATTCTATAACTAACACTGGCTCTAGGTAAACAGCTAAATTATCGGGTATTAAATACCCCCAGGACTCGATAGCATGAAAAATAAATCATAGCATAGACTTGAAAGGCATAACAATGTGCACCTCATCATAACTCATTCATAGAGACATTCCATCAAACACTTGCATGATATAACTTGCACATAAGATAACATGACATGATTGTTTTCCCCTTTTTCTTTGTTCTTATGAGCAATTTATCAAACACTTGGAGAACATAATCAATGCACATGTTACTAAACAACACATAGGCATAATAATTCAAATCTCCATTGACAATTTCAAGGGGTTTAGCATGGATTCACATGATTCTACACATATATCAAATAACTCCACATGAAACTTGTAACAAACATGGATTAGAAACCCAATTAATCATTATAATCATGAATATAATCAAACCCAACATGAAATTCATTATATACCTTGGTATTCAAATTTGGGAAGAATGATGGAGTGTTATTAAAGGATAAATCTTGAATTAGAGATCCTAGGGTTTGCTTCTTGAGAAATTTTGAGAAAGGTGAATGGATTTTGCCTCTAAAGGGGCTTAATTTTGTGTTTTGGGGGCTAACATAAGGTAGGAAAAGACCCAATTACCCCTGAGGATGCAACTTTTTAATGACTAAAAACTGATTTAGCGACGCGTAGACTGATATGATAGCCAATGTGCCATGTCAAGTCTGTGTTTGGTTCATTGCAATTTGCACTGGGAGATAGGGAAAAATACTCATCGATACGATGGGCGACGCAGTACGTTGAGATCACGTCGATCCACTGGTTTGAGCTTTCAAATATGTTTCAAACAAAGTTCAAAAAATTTAAAACTTATCCGAGAACATCTACTGACATTCCTGATCATGATTCAACCTAAAATATATTACTTTAAGGTCATGAGGGTTGTGAAAAAGGATCGCCAATTATGAAGGCTAAAATAAATCTAAGTGTGAACACTTAGCTGATTTTTTTCTAAGTCTGGGACCCCTTACTAGCTTTTACAGGACTGAATCAATCTTAGGATTTTGCGAGGTCTTACAATATCTCCCCCTTTGGAACATTCATCCTCGAATGAGACTGACTAAGCTAGGAATACTGGTAGATTGAATTTAGATATTGGATATGCACAACTGCAACATGATCTCATGACTAACACTACTGATATGTTAAAATTTCATACTGAATATGCATATATGATACATGAGTACACAGATGAACATAATTCATGAATGCATTGGGATTACTAATAAGCTGAGTTTCTCATGTTGAACATGCATATCTTATGTATGAAGTCACAACTGAATATGCAATGGTAACTGGTACCAAGTATATAAAGGAAAATCCGAGCATGGAACTGAGTAAGCTCAAGAAAAAACTATTACCTTGGGCTGAGTTTGAGTTTACGGAGAAGAGGTGAGGATACTTGGTCCACATATCTACTTCTGCTTCCCAAGTAGCTCCCTCAACGGACTGATTCTGCCCAAGAACTTTGACTAAAGGAACCTTTTTGTTCCTCAGTCTGCGAATCTGATAATCAAGGATTTTGACTGGGATCTCGTCATATGAGAGGCTGTTATGACCATCTATACTCCCTATAGGGACTACAACTGCTGGGTCACCTATGCATTTCTTTAGCAAGGAGACATACAACACTAGATGGACTAAAGCTAAGTCTAAAGGCAACTCAAGCTAGTAAGCTACCTTTCCAAAATGGTTGAGAATTTGGCAAGGACTGATATATCAGGGACTGAGTTTCCCCTTCTTGCCAAACCTCTTCACTCCTTTTATAGAAGAGATTTTCAAAAACACATAATCACCAACCTCAAACTCGATATCCTTTTTGTGCACACCTGCATAAGATTTCTGTCGGCTCTGAGCTGTCTTAAGCCTTTTCTTGATCAACTAAACTTTTTCTAAGGTATCAAATACCAAGTCAGACCCTACCACTGCAGCCTTACCCACTTCAAACCAAACAATGGGAGATCTATATCTCCGCCTATAGAGCACCTCAAATGGAGCCATCTAAATACTAGAATGATAGCTATTGTTATATGCGAACTCAATAAAAGGCAAGTGGTCATCCTAACTAACTTTAAAGTCTATCAGACACATTCACAACATATCCTCTAAAGTCTAAATGGTCCTTTATGCTTGACTATCTGTCTGAGGGTGAAAAGTTGTACTAAGGTTGACTTGGGTACCAAGACCATTTTAGAACACCTTCCAAAAGTGAGAGGTGAACTTCGTTCCTCTATTTGAGATAATAGATAACAAAACTCCGTGCAATCTGACCAACTCTCTGACATAGATTTTGGCATAGTCCTTGACTGAATAAGAGGTCTGAACTGGTAGGAAATAAGCTTATTTGGTCATTCTATCTATAATGACCCAAACTAAATTGTGCTGATGACGAGTACGAGGCAAACCTATCATAAAATCCATGTTTACTTCTTTCTACTTCTAAGTAGGAATACTGAACTCCTACATACACCCACTAGGTTTTTGGTGCTCAATCTTAACTTGCTGACATATCGAGCACTTAGCTACAAACTCTGTAATGTCTCTCTTTATCCCACTCCACCAATAGATCTCCTGCAAATCATGATACATCTCAGTGGCCCCTGGATGAATGGAGTAACATGCTCCATGCGCTTATGTTAGAATTCACTATCTTAGTTCATCTACACCTGGCACACATAGCTGACCCTGATAACGCAATACACCATCTTTCCCTTAGGAGAAAACCTTTATCTTCTGATCTCTGACTTATGCTTTCAACTTAACTAGACTGGGTTCCCTATCCTACTTTTCCTTTACTTTGGAAACCAAGGATGATTCTGAACTACTCTGCACCCGTACATTACCTTCTGCTGAATCGACTAACTGGACACCTAGTTGGGAAAGATGATGAACTACCTGAGCTAACTTATTTTTACCATCATCTACGTGAGAAATACTACCTATAGATATCCTACTTAGAGCATCAACCACTACATTGGCTTTACTCAAATGATACAGGAAGCTCATGTCTTAATCCTTTAATAACACCAACCACCTTCTATGATAGATGTTTAGGTCTTTCTAAGAGAACACATACTATAGGCTCTTATGGTCAGTAAACACATCAACGTGCACTCCATACAAATTGTCCCTTTATTTTTTTAAGGCAAATACTACTGCTGCTAACTCAAGATCATGAGTTGGATAGTTCTTTTCATAGGGCTTAAGCTGTCTAGAGGTGTAGGCTATGAACTTACCTCTCTTCATTAAAACACACCCCAAACCAATCCTGAAAGTATCACAATACACAACAAAGCCATCTAAACCATCTGGTAGATTCAAAACTAGGGCTGTAGTGAGTTGAGTCTTCAACTCCTGAAAACTCTTTTCATAAGAATCTGACCACTGAAACTTAACTTTCTTCTGAGTCAATTGGACATAGGGGTTGCAATAGATGAAAATCCCTTAACAAACCAACGGTAATAGCCGGCCAAGCCTAAGAAACTCCTAATATCTGATGGAGAGATTGGTTTTGGCTAGTTTTTCACTACTTTGGTCTTTCAGGGATCAACTCTAATGCCATTACCAAAAATAATATGGCCAAGAAAAGCTACTAACCTTAGCCAAGATTTGAACTTACTAAATTTGGCAAATACCTGATGGTTTCTAAGAGTCTGTAATACTATCTGAGATGGTCTACATGATCATGTTCATTGTAGGAGTAGACAAGGATTTCATCTATAAATACTAGATGAACATGTCCAAGTATTGCTTGAACACACGGTTTATCAAGTCCATGAAAGCTGTTGGGATATTAGTAAGACCAAATGACATGACTAAGAATTTAAAATGACCATACTGAGTTCTGAAAGTTATTTTTGGAATGTCACATTCTCTAACTCTGAGCTGATGATATCCTGATCTGAGGTCTATCTTAGAAAAGTAACTGGCACCCTTAAGTTGGTCAAAAAAATCATCAATTTTGGGAAGTGGATACTTTTTCTAGATCGTGACTTTATTTAACTGATGGTAGTCAATACACATTCTAAGGGAACCATCTTTCTTACGCATGAATAGAATTGGTGCACTCCACGGGGACACACTGGGTCTGATGAATCCCTTATCTAGGAAATCTTTCAGCTATTCTTTCAATTCTTTTAGTTCTGCTGGAGCTATTCTGTATGGCAGAATATATATAGGTTGAGTATCTGGAAGAAGGTCTATTCTGAAGTCAATTTCCCTTTTGGGAGGAACTCTGAGAAGATCTTCGGGAAACACATCTGAGAATTCACATGCTATTGATACAGACTCAAGAGTAGGGGTTTCTAATCTAGAGTCCTGGACTCGAACAAGATAGTAGACACATCCCTTAAATATTATTTTCCTTGCCCTAAGGTAGGAAATAAGCTGACCCCTAAGTGCTAAAGTACTACCCCTCTACTCTAGGATGGGCTCATTCAGAAACTAAAACTAGACAATTCTGTTTCTATAGTCCACTGAGGCATAGTATGAATGAAGACAATCCATGCCGAGAATGACATAAAAATTGGTCATCTATAATTTGACAAATTCTGTTAAATTGATTTTTTGAGATACCATAACCGGACAGTTCTTGTATACCCACCGGGATATGATAGATTTACCCACTGAAGTAGAGACTGAGAAAGGCTCTGCTAGAATTTTAGGACTGACTTCGAAGTCAACAGCTATATAGAGAGTTAGAAAAGACAAAGAAGCTCCTGGATCTAGCAAAGCATAAACATGAAAATAATAAACTTGTAACATACCAGTGACCACATCAGGATAAATTTCCTGATCCTATTGGAACTGAAGTGTGTAGAGTCTGTTTGGGCATTGCCCACATGACACTGAAGGCGGTACCCTGCTAATTCGAGTGACTGGACTGAGCTGAGAGACGGTTATGCTGACTCTGTGAACCCACCTGAGGATATTGTCTGACTTTATCGCCTGGCTTGCCATATCTAAAACATACGTCACTACCAGCTCTACAGATACCCTGATGGTTTCTACCATACTTTTGGTAGAGAGAATTTGTTCGAGCACTACTAACACTACCCTGGGGTTTAGGACCTGATGCCCGATCTCTATTTCTGTCTCTGAATTTCATTATGGGAGCACTGGCTGAGGAAAGAGCTGGGACTGAGGATTTTAGGTAAAATTGAGAATGATTCCCACCCTCTAACTTAGGCTGAGTAAAGTTGAAACTACCTGTTCTCGCTCTCTTATTCTCCTTCTCCTTCTCTCTATTCTTAGCCTTCTCTATTTGCTGAGCATGGATAATGAGCCTAGAAATATCAATCTCCTTAATTAACATTGTAATCCTACACTCCTTGTACCGTCATGTTGCCCTACTTCAAATTTATAAATTCCAAAACCTTTGATTACTTTAACTCTAGCGGGAAGAACCTATCTAGAAAAGCAATAGTAAACTCCTCCCATTCTATGGGCCCTGTATCTGCAACTCTCTCTGCTTTCAACAGTTTAAACCATGAGTAAGCCACATCTTGTAACTGATATAAAACTAACTCGACAATATTACTAGCTATCACCCTATAATATCTGTAACCTTCTAACCTGATCAAGAAATGCCTGCGGTTCCTCATCTGACTTTAACTCGATAAAAGATAGAGGGTTTATTCGGCTGCAGCAGTATTTGCCACTAGGTTGGCAAAAAGGCAACTTAGTATTCATTCTGAGCTACCTCAAATTGAGCTAGGGTGGTGAAAGCTGCTCTAAATTTAGTATGGGAGACATGTTCATCAAGGGGATCTGGCTGGATGGGCTGAGGTGTTGACTAATTTTTGGTTCTCCTTTCATTAATATTTATGGGAGGCATGTTCTATAAATGAAAAGAAGAGAATGGATTAGACTGAGAGTTTAGCTTGAACTCATGCTCACTCGTATGACATGAATATTGAAAGAAGGGAAACTTTTTCTAAAATATCTAATAGCCTCCTGTCCATAAGTGTGGTGCGCTACACACCCATACATAAGACTCTACTAGACGTGGATTTTAGACTTCCTAGGACTCTATTGAACCTTAGGCTCTGATACCAAGTTTGTAACACCCCGATTCTGTACCCCGAACGCTACACGATTCTCATAATTCTGAGGAACCACAAGCTAACCCATGACTGGTACCTCTTGTAATAATTGAATAATAATACTGTATTATGTAGAAATTAGGTGGAAACTTACCATAAGGTTCAAAACTATAAATAAATATTGAGTACTAAAAATTGAATACTGATACATCTATCTAAAATACTCTAGTCTGATAAGCCTCTATTGTCTGAATAAGGGATTGATGGGACCAACCCCCAACAAACCTCGACTATTGAAAATTGATAAACTGAGATACTAAAGTAATAAATATGTCCTTGAACTATGAGGACTCACCACTAGTATGCTGCTGATGGATCGGACTATTAAGTATAATTGGGAGCCTGTGAATTTGAACCTATGATATAAGATATCATAGCATAAAAAAAAGGTATGCATCAATACTTTGAATGTACTGGTATGCTAAGTGAGGTAGGCTAAGATGCATGGGTTCATATGAATGAACAATACTGACTGAATAAAATGAGTATAAGTGAATCAAAGTACATACATGAATACATAAACTGTAACTGAGGTCGTGATAACACTGGATACTGAGTTCTGAATTACTGATTTACTGATATCCAAGTTTACTGATACTGTATAACTATTAACTGGGTGACTATATCTGACAATCCTGATTTCGTGGAACTATTCTGAGTTCCATACTGAACTAAGTGACTGTGTCTAACAGTCCTAATTTCTGTAGAACTAAAATAAGTTCTATTCTAAACACTGAAACTGTAATTGTGGGAGGTAATCATCTAACCGACATGCCCCTTTCTAAATGGATTGGGGTCTAACCTATAACCCTAGTTAGAAGGGTGTCAGTACCGTGCCATGGATAAAGACAGCTGTGAGTTAACTCTTTCTGATAGAAAGCTCTTTTGTCAACCCTCATTGGCAGGAAAATCGTATGAGATGTATCAACCCTAGTCTGGCAGAAAGATATCTCAACCTACGCTGGATACATAGTTTTGTAACACAGCGATTGTTACTAAGGGTCAAACCCTCTGCTGGCAGGAATGCCACTATCCCTGAATTCGCTGGGTGTTGAATCCTACTCCCAATTGAATAAACACTAAACTGATTCCTAGTTTATACTAGGCTTGACTGAACTATTACTGATTATAGTATCTAACTGAACTGAGCTGAGTTCACTGAGTTCTGTTGACTGGTTCTGTTGACTGACGAAATACTACTAAATTCTATTAACTGACTAAATTTATAGAGGTCTGAACTGAATACTAAACTAGACTAGACTAATATTGAGTTTACTGAATTTTTCCAGAGTTCTATAACTGACTAAGAGTACTACTGATTATGACATGACTGAGATTATTCTATAACTGACACTAGCTCTAGGTATTTAGCTAAATTATTAGGTATTAAATACCCCCAGGACTCGATAGTATGAAAAACAAAATCAAAGCATAGACTTGAAAGGCATAACAATATGCACTTGATGATAACTCATTCAAAGAGACATTCCATCAAACGCTTGCAAGACGTAACTTGCACATAAGCTAACATGACATGATTGTTTTCCCTTTTTTCTTTGTTTTCATGAGCAATTTTTCAAACACTTGGAGAACATAATCCATGCACATGTCACTAAACAATACATAGGCATTATAATTCAAATCCCCATTTACAATTTTAAGGGTTTAGCATGGATTCACATGATTCTATACATATATCGAATAAATCCACATAAACTTGTAACAAACATGGATTAGAAACTTAATTAATAATTATAATCATGAATATAATCAAACCCAATATGAAATTCATGAAATAAATACACTTGAAGTTTTAAAAGTAGTTTCTTGAACTTCAAGGGTGGAAGGGACCCTTGGATAAACACTTGACATACCTTGGTATTCAAATTTGTGAAGAATGATGGAGTGTTCTTGAAGGCTGAATCTTGAATTAGAGATCCTAGGGTTTGCTTCTTGAGAAATCTTAGAAAGACTAATGGATTTTGCCTCTAAAGTGGCTTAATTTTGTGTTTTGAGGGCTGACATAAGGTGGGAAAAGACTCAATTACCCCTAAGGATGTGAATTTTTAATGAATGAAAACTAATTTAGGGATGCATAGATCGATGCACCACATCATTGGCATCGATGTGATAGCCAACATACCGCATTGAGTCCACATCAGTTTACTGGAATTTGCACTGGGAGATAGGGAAAAATACTCATCGACGTGATGGGCGATGCAACGCATCGAGATCACGTCGATCCACTGGTTTGAGCTTTCAGTTATGTTTCAAATGAAGTTCAAAAAATCCAAAACTTATTCGAGAACACCATTGACATTCCTGATCATGATTCAACCTAAAAATTATTACTTTAAGGTTATAAGGGTCGTGAAAATGGATCGCCAACTTACGAAGGATAAAATAACTCTAAGTATGGATTCTTATCTGAATTTTTTTCTAAGTATGGGACCCTTTACTAGCTTTTACAAGACTGAATCATGCTTAGGATTCTGCGGGGTCTTACAGTAATGCTGGCTAGTTTAGTAGAAATTGTACGCCACCAATTATAGCTAAACCATTAGTTGGAAAATATCTTTAAAATAAATTTGATATGATATGATATATATATATATTTAAATATAGAGATATTAGTATGCATCAAGCCAACAAGGCTCCTTTATCACTATTTTTTTAGGGTCAGGAACTGTAACACCCCGCATTTTTAGGCTAGACTTTGAACCGTTGTTCCTACGTATGTAAACTCTAATACCATCATTTACATTTGATACATGAGTCATGACCTTTATACTAGTCTGTGAAATGCTTATTAGGTGAAAAATGTTCATAGAAATAACTTAGAGCAAAGTTGAGCTAAGAGCCTTTAATTTGGCCGAATTTTGGTGTTCGATTCCACAAAAGTCGACTTTAAATGAGTATAACTTCTTATATACATGGAAGTTTTAAGCTAAAAACCCACCAAATGATATTTAATTTAATTATATTTCTAACGATACAAATTTTACCGTAATCTAATACTCGATCAAAATGTTATGGTTTTTTTCATAAGAGGCAGTAAGGGTCCGTGATTTAGCCGCGACGCATCGCTCTCTCCATGAGATATGGTTCATGATGTGTTGCTCTCTCCACATGATATAGGATGTGATGCAGAGCTTATTCCCTCTTTATTTCAGCTTCTTAAGGGACAAGGGGCATTTTAGTCCTTTCCCCTCATCCCTAATCATCCAAGGCACGAATTAAAGCACCCAGAAAGGCATTATTTGCCCATCTTCTTTAAATCAACTCATGTAAAACCCTCTCTTTTCCCAAGAATAATAATTCAAGATTAAAGTTCAAGAAATCCTTAAGGATTCCTCAAGAATTCATCTAGTGAGGTATGTGTGATATTCATCCATAGATTCTCTTCACCCATGGAGTCCAAGAATCCTCTTTTAGTTTAAATTATGATTTTAAAGTTGAATTAATTCCATGAATATCTTGTTAATTTTAGTGCATGACGTTTTTACAAGTTTTTTCAAGTGGGATAAGCCATCTTATGTGTTGAGTATTGATATTCCCATGACAAATCCCTAATTTATGATGTTAGCCATGCAATAATGTTGTCCCATCATGTTCTACCCATTACCATGTTTAAGTTCATGACTCTCATGTGTTTGATGGAATGCTTATGTTTTGGGTTCCTGAACAATGATTCCCTACCATGTTTTTAATGCTTTCATAATGTATTATTATTGCTTTTATATCCATTTAGTGTTGGTGGGTTATGAACACCCGATACCTATGTGTTTATTTGTATTTCAAATCTTTTAAGTGATGATTTCTATTAAACCATAAATATTACTATTTACTCAATTGTTATGATCATGATGAGCAATATCAGTTGTTATGTTCAGTTGAACTTTAGCCTGTGCTAGTGTTCATTCAGTTAGGAGTAGGATTTATCTTTGAGAGAACCCAGGGATGAGGGCTCACCTGCCAGTAGAGGGTGTGTCCTTAGTAGCAATCCCTGAGTTCTAGAACTATGTATCCAGGTAGGTTTGAGATATCTTCCTGCTAGTTGAAGGTTGACACATATCTCATGAGAGCACCTGCTAGGAAAGGGTAACTCTATAGTCCTTTGAGATACTAGTTTAGTGGATCCACACAGCCAGTGTTAGTCCCCGTGGTTTGACACCCTTCCAACTTAGGTTATAGGTTGGACCCCAATTAGCACATATTGGGTTATATAGGTTAGATAATACCTCCCATAATTTTCATATAGTATTCAGTGTATTTTCAGTACAAGTTTGCTTGACCAAGTATACAGACGTTCTGATATTTAGTTTTATAGCTTTCAGTCTTTTAGATTACAGATTTTCTCAATAACATAACAAATATACACTTAGTTTTGCACTCTCAGTTTTTAAATATTCATGCATTCATACATAATTACTTCATGCATTTCAGCCTGTCCTCATCTCATATACCAGTACATTCAAAGTACTAACTGCATACTCTTCGTTGCACTATGATATATTATATCATAGGTTCAGACACTCAATTTCACAACCGTGCTTAGACAACCCAGCATTACAGCAGCAACAACTGTGGTGAGTCATTATCCTTCAAGGACAATTATCTCTTATTCAGTTACTTTAGTATTTTATTATGTTTTGTCAGTCGGAGTTAGTTGGGGGCCTATCCTATCTTCTCAATTAGTTTAGAGGCTTTCAGCGCTCAAACAGTAAGTTAGACAGTTAGTTAGCTTTATTAATTTTATTAGTGGTTTTCAGATAGACCATTTAGTTTTCAGTATCTTGTCAGGTGTTTCAGACTTGTGATTAAGTCATACTATCAGTATTTAGACTTGCAGTACTTTATCAGTTTATCTTCTATACAGATGTTTTATTACTATTTTATTCAATGCTCACAGCAGGTACCAGTTCATGGGTTAGCTGGTAGTCACTTGTGATCGTAAGCACTGTTGTTGTGACTAGGGGTAGTCTCGGGTTGGGACAAAACTTAGTATCATATCCTATAGTCTTAAAGTATCCTAGGGAGTCTGAAAGCCGCATTGAGTAGAGTCTTGTGCATGGGTGTGAAGCGCGCCAAACTTATGGACGAGAGGCTACGAGACGTTTTAGGAAAAGTTTCTCTTCTTTCAGTGTTCATGCCATGCAAAAGAGAATGATATCTATTTAAATTCTCTTTCTTATTTATACTTTATTTCGATTATAAACAATGCCTCTTATGAGAAACAACAAAAGAAGGAACGGGGATCAGCCCACACCTTCGCCTATTCAGGAAGATCCCCTGAATGAATATGTTTCTCACCCTAAGTTCAAGGCCACTTTCACGGACTTAGCCAATTCATTAGATGCTTAGAACAATCATTAGTCTGTTGCTCTAACCAATCCACTTACCAATACAGTTGTAACTAGGATTAAGGATTTCACCCAAATAAATCCCCCTTTGTTTTTGGGATCTAAGTCTGAGGAGGATCCGTAGGAATTTTTGGATATGGCGTAGAAGGTGACTGATATCATGGGCATCACTTTGAGTAATAGTGCAGAGTTGGCTGCATATTAGTTATAGGATGTAGCTCACACTTAGTTTAGGTAGCGGAAGGAGGATAGGGGTATTGAGATAGGGCTTATAGAGTGGGAGGAGTTTTCCATGACTTTCTTAGATAAGTGTTTCCCCTTAGAGTTAAGGGAAGCTAAGGTTCAGGAGTTTATTAATTTGAAAAAAGGTAATATGAGTATGAAGGAGTACTCGCTTAAGTTCACCCAGTTGGCGAGGTATGCTCCTTCGGTGGTTGATGATAATAGGTTTAAAATGAGTAAGTTTGTATCTGGTGTATCTGATAGTGTGGTCAAGGAGTGTAGGACCACAATATTGATTAAGGAGATGGACTTATCTAGACTTATAGGTCATGCTCAATAGATTGAGAAAAAGAAGCTTAAGGAGAAAGAGAGAGGGAATAAGAGGGCCACAATAGGTATTTTCAACTTTTCATATCTAAGGTCAAAGAGTGGTAACTGTTCACACTTTTATCAAAAATTTTTAGCCCCAACTCTGTCTTTATCTAGTGCGCCAGTACCAAAGTTCAGAAATAACATTCGGGATAAGGCACCGGGCTCTAAGTCCTAGGGTAGCATGAATAGTAGTCATACTAATCCGATTTATGGGAAGTATGGTAGAAATCATCAGGGTGTGAGTAGAGCTGGCAGTGATGTGTATTTTGGATATGGCAAGCCAGACTACAAAGTCATGGATTGCTCCCAGGCTGGGCAGCAGGGCCAGTCCAGTCGTCTATTAGCTCCAACCAGTTTCCCAAATCAGCAGGGCACCACTTCCAGTGCAACTAGTGGGCAGCGCCAGAATAGGTAGTATGCTATCCAGACTCGGCAGGATCAGGAAAGCTCTCCTTATGTGATTACAGGTATGTTACAGGTTTTCCATCTCCATGTTTATTTTTTATTAGATCCTGGAGTTTCACTTTCTTTG
Organism: Capsicum annuum; assembly: GCF_002878395.1. Classification (NCBI taxonomy): domain Eukaryota; kingdom Viridiplantae; phylum Streptophyta; class Magnoliopsida; order Solanales; family Solanaceae; genus Capsicum; species Capsicum annuum. The sequence goes on from NC_061114.1 coordinate 146,482,232, forward strand.
TGACTTCTTATATAGCTATCAATTTTGGTGTTAGTCCCCAAACATTGGCGAAACCTTTCTCAGTGTCTACCTTAGTGCGTAAATCTATTATAGCTAGACGGGTATACAGAAATTTTTCGGTTATAGTATCTCAAAAAATTACCTTAGTAGATCTTGTGGACTAAAAGATGACTGATTTCGATGCCATTCTTAGCATAAATTAGATCCACTCATGCTATGCTTTAGTTGACTATAGAAATAGAGTTATTTAATTTCAGTTTCCCAATGAATTAGCTATTGAATGGAGAGGTAGTACCTCTTTGCTTAGGGGTCAAATTTTTTCATATCTTAGAGAAAGAAAGAAGATATCCAAAGGGTGTGTTTACCATCTTGTTTGAGTCAATGACTCTAGCTCTGAGACTCCCAGTCTCGAGTCAGTTTTAGTAGTAAGGGAATTTCTAGATGTGCTCCCTGAAGATCTTTCTGGAGTTCCTCCCGATAGGGAAATTAACTTTGAAATAGATCTCCTTCCAGATACCCAACCTATCTCTATTCCACCTTACAGAATGGCTCCAGTTGAGCTTTAGGATTTAAAAGAGCAGTTGAAATATCTTTTAGATAAGGGATTCACTAGGCCTAGTATTTCTCCTTGGGGCGCTCTAGTCTTGTTCGTGCATAAGAAAAATGGTTCTCTCAGAATATGCATCGATTACCGCTAGTTGAAAAAAGTCACAATCAAGAGCAAATATGCTCTTCCCAAGATTGATGACTTGTTTGACCAACTTCAAGGTTCCAATTATTTCTCTAAGATAGACATTAGATCTATCTATCATCAGCTTAGAGTCAGAGAATGTGACATTCTGAAGACAACCTTTAGAACTCGGTATAGTCACTTTGAATTTTTAGTTATTTTTTGGACAAACGAATGCCCCTGTAGCTTTTATAGACTTGATGAATAGAGTGTTCAAGTAGTACTTAGACATGTTCATCGTAGTCTTTATTCATGACATTCTTGTCAATTCCTGTAGTAAAAATGATCATGTAGACCATCTGAGAATTGTGTTAGAAATCCTTAAAGCTCATCAGTTATTTGTCAAATTTTGTAAGTGAAAATTTTTTCTAATACCAATAGGTTTTATTGGACATATTGTTTTCTATGATGGCATTAGAGTTTACCCTCAAAAGATCAAAGCGGTGAGAAACTGGCCCAGACCCATCTCTCTACCGAATATTAAGAGTTTCTTGGGTTTGGCTAGCTATTAGAGATGGTTTGTTATGAGGTTTTCTTCTATTGCATCCCCCATGTCCCGATTGACTTAGAAGAAAGTCAAATTTCAATGGTTAGATTAGTACAAGAAGAGTTTTTAGGAGTTGAAGACTCGACTCACCTCAGCCCCAGTCTTGACCTTGCCAGATCGTTCAGATGGGTTTGTAGTTTATTGTGATATTTATAGAGTTGGTTTTGGTTATGTATTGATGTAGAGAGGTAAGGTCATAGCCTATTCCTCTAGACAACTTAAACCCCAAAAAGTCTTTATTCATAGATCATAAAAGTTTGCAGTATGTGTTTTAGCAAAAAGATTTAAATCTTCTTCAGAGAAGGTGGCTTGAGTTGTTAAAATATTATGATATGAGTGTGTCATACCAATCAAGCAAGGCCAATGTAGTGGGAGATTCCCTTAGTGGAGTGTCTATGGGTAGTGTTACTCATGTTGAGGAGGATAAGAAGAAGTTAATCTGCGAGGTTCATCAGCTTGCTAGATTAGGTGTTTGGTTGGTTGACTCAGCTGAAGGCATTGTATGGGTTTAGAATGGTTCATAATCATCATTGGTTGCTGAAGTAAAGGAAAAGCAAGATAGGGATCCCAATCTAGTTAAGTTGAAGGAATCAATTAGAGATCAGAAAGTAAAGGTTTTCTCCCAAGGGGGAGATGGTGTGTTGCGTTGCTAGGACAAGTTATGCGTTTTGGGTGTTGATGGGTTGAGGCAGCGAATTTTGGAAGAAGCACATGATGCGCGGTATTCCATTCATCCAGGGGCCACCAAGATGTACCGTGACTTATGCAAAATCTATTAGTGGAATGGTATGAAGAAGGATATTGCAGAGTATGTGTCTAAGTATTCAAATTGTCAGCAAGTTAAAGTTGAGCACCAGAGGCCTAGTGATACATTGTAGGATTTCAATTTCCTCAGTTAGAAGTAGGGAGCGGTGAACATGGATTTTGTGATGGGTTTGCTTTGTACGCGTCATCAACATGATTTGATTTGGGTCATTGTAGACAGAATGACCAAATCAACTAATTTCTTACAAGTTCATACTTTATACTCAATTGAGGATTATGCTAGTCTTTACATTAGGGATTTGTTTAAGTTGTACGGGATTCCGTTGTCTGTCATATTAGATAGAGGTACTCAGTTGACCTCTTACTTTTAGAAGGCCTTTCAGAAGGGTCTTGGTACCCAAGTTCATCACAGTACAAATTTTCATCCCCAGATAAATGGTCAGGCAGAGAGAACCATTCAAACCTAAGAGGGAATATTGAGAGTGTGTGTCTTTTATTTTAAAGGTAGTTGGGATAACCACTTATCTTTGATTGGGTTTGCCTACAATAATAACTATCATTCCAATATCCAGATTGCATCTGTTTGAGACTCTCTATGGGAGGATATATAGATCTCCTATTGGTTGGTTTGAGATCGGTGAGGCTATTTTGATAGGGCCAGATTCAGTATTTGATTTAATAAAGAAAGTTCAGTTGATTAGGGAGAGGCTAATGATAGACCAAAGCCGTCAGAAATCCTATGCAGATGTGAGAAAAAGAGATCTTGAGTTTGAGGTTTCTGATTTAGTCTATTTGAAAATCTAGCCCATGAAGGGACTGAAGAGATTTGGCAAGAAGGGAAGCTTAGTCCCCAATATGTTGGCCTTTATAGAATCTTTAACCATTTTGGGAAGATAGCTATTGAGATAGAGTTGCCTGCAGATTTGGAATTAGTTCATTGGTGTTCTATGTTTCTTTGTCGAAGAAATGCATTGGTAATTCAGTTGTTGTTGTTCCCTTAGAAAGTATTGATGTTTAGGATAGCCTTTTCGATAAAGAAGTTCCAGTTGAGATCCTTGATCGTCAGATTTGTAGGTTAAGGAATATAGAAGTTCCCTTGGTTAACATTCTATGATAGAATCAGTCTGTTGAGGGAGCTACTTAGGAAGGAGAAATAGATATGCGAGTCTGGTATCCTCTTCTTTTCTCCACGAATTTGGACTCAGCTTGAGGTAATAGTTTTCTTTAGGTTGACTCTTTTCGTTCTCCATTTCAGCTATACAACTATTCTCATGTTATAGCATATATCATGTTTCAGACCAAGTTATTAGATCATGTTTTAGGTTATCAGTATATAATACAAACTCTTAGTATTCTTAGTATCCTATCTTAATCAGTTTCATTCGAGGATGAATGATTCCAAGGGAGAGATAATGTAACACCCCACATTCTTGGGCTAGACTTTAAATTGTCGTTCCTATGTGTGTAAACTCTAATAAAATGATTTACATTTGAATACATGAGTCATGACCTTTATCCTAGTATGTGAAGTGCTTATGAGGTGAAAAATGTTCATAGAAATCACTTAGAGCAGAGTTGAGCCAAGATCCTTTGATTCGGCCAAATTTTGGTGTTCGATTTCACCAGGGTTGACCTTAAATGTGTATACCTTTTTATATACGTGAAATTTTTCATCTTAAAACCCACCAAATTATAGATGATTGAATTATTTTTCCAACGATATCAATTTTTCCTTAATCTGATACCCGAGCAAAAATTTATGATTTTTTCGTAAGAGGCAGTAAGGGTCCATGATTTGGCCGTATGCATCGCTCTCTCAATGTGATTTTGGGTGCGATGCATTGCTCTCTCCACATGATATGGGATGTGATGCAAATCTTATTCCCCCTCCATTTCAGCTTCTTAAGGGTCAAAGGGCACTTTGGTCCTTTCCGCTCAGCCCTAATCATCCAAGGCACAAATTAAAGTACCCAGAAGGGCATTATTTTCCCATCTTATTCAAATCAACTCACATAAAAATCCTCCCTTTTCCCAAGAAGAATAATTCAATCTTTAAGTTCAAGAAATCTTTAAGAATTCATCTAGTGAGGTATGTGTGACGTTCATCCATGGACCCTTTTCACCCATGGAGTCCAAGAATCCTCTTATAGTTTAAATTATGAGTTTTTACGTGTTAAAGTTGAACTAAATCCATGAATCTCTTGTTAATTTTAGTACCTGACGTGTTTACAAGTGTTTTCAAGTGGGATAAGCCATCTTATGTGTTAAGTATTGATATTCCCATGTCAAATCCCTAATTTATGATGTTAGCTATGCAATCATGTTGTCCTATCATGTTTTACCCATTACCATGTTTAAGGTCATGACTCTCATGTGTGTGATGGAATGCTTATGTTTTGGGTTCCTGAACAATGATTCCCTACTATGTTTTTAAAGCTTTTATAATGCATTATTATTGTTATTATTTCCATTCAGTACTGGTGGGTTATGAAAACCCAATACCTATGTGTTTATTTGCATTTCAGATCTTCCAAGTGATGATTTTAGTTAAACCATAAATATTACCATTTATTTAATTATTATGATCATGATAAGCAATATGAGTTGTTATGTTTGGTCGAACTTAAGTCAGTGCCAGTGTCAGTTTAGTTAGGAGTAGGATTTAGCACTGAGCGAAACCAGGGATGGGGGATCACCTGCCAGTAGAGGGTGTGACCTTAGTAGCAATCCCTAAGTTACAGAACTACATAGCCAACGTAGGTTTGAGATATTTTCCTGCCAGTTGAACACACATATCTCATTAGTGCACCTTCCAGGAGAGGGTGACTCCTTAGTCCTCTGGGACACTAGTTTAGTGGACCCACATAACCAGTGTTAGTACCCATGACACAGTACTGACACCCTTCCAACTGGGTTTACAGGTTGGACCCCATTAGCTTAGATTGGGGTATGTCGGTTAGATGATACCTCCCATAATTTTAGTACAGTATTTAGTGTATTTTCAGTTCAGGTTTTATTGATTAAGTGTACAAACTTTTTGATATTCAGTTTTACAGCTTTCAGTCTTTCAAATTACAAATTATTTCAATAACATAACAAATATACACTTAGTCTTGCATTTTCAGATTTTACATGTTTATTCATTCATGCATTCTAACGCCATGCATTTCAGCCTGTCCTCATCTCATATAGTAGTATATTCAAAGTACTGACCGCTTGCTCTTGTTTGTGCTATGATGTCTTATATCATAGGTTCGGATGCTCAGTTTCAGAACCGTACTTAGACAACCCAGTATTACAGCATCAACAATAGTGGTGTGTCCTCATCCTTTGAGGATATATTATCGCTCATTCAGTTACTTTATTATTTCATTATGTTCTGTCAGTCGGAGTTAGTTGGGGGCCTGTCCGATCAACTCCTCAGTCAGTTTAGAGGCTTTTAGATACTCAAACTATCAATTAGACAGTTAGTCAACTTTATCAGTTTTATTAGTGGTCTTCAGATAGACCATTTGGTTTTCTGTATCTTGTCAGGAATTTCAGACTTGTGATTAATTCATACTATTAGTATTCAGACTTGCAGTACTTTATCAATTTATCTTGTACGCATATGTTTTATTACTATTTTATTTAGTGCTCATAACTGGTACCAACTCATGGGTTAGCTTGAGGTCACTTGTGACCGTGAGCACCATTGTCGTGACTAGGGGGTCTCGGGTCGTGATAGGAACCAAATAATTCCTATCTAAAAATTTGAATATGTGATATATGATCCAGTTTCTCCATCACAACACATAAAGATGGATCCCCAAATAAGGTTGGGTTAAATGATAGATTTCCTAATATTAGGGTGAGAGATAATTAACAACTGAAAATTATGTATGAAATGACTTATCTAGATCCTCTTATATATATACGTCTATATATGTACATATATATATATATACATATATATATTTATACATATATATATATATATGCATATATATATATATACATATATATATACATATATATATACACACACACATATATATATAACGTGAAATTCAAGAGATAATTTAATCAAAAAATGTTGCAAACTAATTGTCAAATGTGTTTGCTGACTATATGTGATAATTCAACTATAAATGCTCCAATAAAAAGTTTGTAATAGGAAAGAGTTTATGGCATGATTGAAGCATGATAGACCAATCAGTTTCAAAGGTAAAACTCCTTAAACAAGAAAAGGAGCAACTGATTAAGATGGTCTTATTGGATAATGATGCAAGTTCTTTGTAGAACACCAATTTAACACTTCATAAAACCTTGACAGAAGTTCAGGTACAAGAATAATAATGAATAAGATGAGATCTTGATAATTTATCCATTATTGAAATTGATATCAAATGACCATTAATGATATCTTTGATATGATCTAGCCTTCAATATTATCAATGGAATCGAGGATCTTGAATTCAAATCTATCAAAAAGTGCAGACAGATAAATTATTAGCCAAATAACAAATGCATAATTCAAGTATTTTATTTCACTTGAAAAAAATGATATTCTAGACTTATCCAAAGACCATAATATAATGTCAGTGGATTACAAATGAGTTATCGTGCGAAAAGTAAAATCATAGGATATGTAGTATAGCTTGTGCCTGAGGCATAAAGGTATTTCACAAAATTCCTGGCATTGTTATATGAAGATGTGTTTTCTTTGTGTGAATGCAATGACATTTGTTTCAATCTAGAAATACTAAAATGTTTGAATATGTATAATTAATCATTGTTATATCTCGCTAGATGAAAAAGGTTATATGAAAATACTTGAAGGATTTAAAAGGTTACTGTCATGACCCAAACTAGGGCCTTGTCGTAATGGGTATCTCAAATCCACTGTGAGCTAGAGACCAACTCCTTAGTCTAACGCCAAGAACAAAATTAAATAATATAGTGGAGAATAGATAATCAAATGTAAACTCTATGAATCAAAACCAACATCCAATCCACAGTTGTCCACAAAAGCCTCTAAAACTAGAAATGCCAAATAGGTCGGGACATGACCCCGACCATGACTAAAAAAATACAAGAAAAATACTAAGACATTAATAGAAATAATGAAATGATCAGCGTTCTGAAATATAGAGGCTCACCACTTCATAGCAGATCCATAGGAATACTGAATCACCTAACATTGTACAGGAGCAATAGAAAAGCCCCTAGAACCTGCATCATGAAATGATGCAGTGTCCAGGGACGGTCAGTAGGGTAAACACTAGCGGGTAACTCAGGGGTAAGGTATAAAATAATGCCAATGTCAAAACTAATAAAAAACCATATGCGCGATATTTATATGTATATATATATGATGCAGGGATAGGGACAAGGGTCATGAGCATAAGAGCTTACACTGTTAACCTGAACTGTGTTGCTCGCTCCATACTAAAGGGACCCATGGGCTATATTTAGCTCCCCCTGCTGAAAGGGCCCCAGTGTATGTTAGTTGCATGAATCGAGGAATCCAAAGAAAAGAGTAAAGACACCAAGGCTCTAACCATCCCAAAATATAATGTGTGAACTAAATACACGGTCATATAGACCCCCATGCTGGAAAACGTGGTTTCCAGTGTTAATCCCCCTGGGAATACACCCTCACGCTGAGATGTACAATTCCCTTTAAGCCCAAACTAAAACAGTTTGCACATAAACCCAACCATTAACCCAAGAGAATTATATTAAGCCATTTACCACTTGGTATTGTCATGCCAATTTTTCTTGCAAGCTTATATAAGTATGCTATTCCAATCCATATAACCATTCGACTCCCAAGTTCCATTTAAAATCAAAACTATGGCCACCAAAGGCCTTTCAAATTTGCTTTATCCATTTATCCATTAATGCAATGTAATGGGTTCATAAGTATGTTGAATTATGCAAATTTGCATGTTTAAAACCAAATTTACAAAATAGGTAGAGTTTAATAACGTTACCAAGCCAAAAGTCATCAATTTGGGAAACCCATGTTCCCCATTCCAACTCCCATAACAATGCAACCATTAAATCCGAAAATTATAAATTTAAAATATAAATCATCAATTTAAAACATGAAAAAAGTAATTCAAGTAATACGAATTAAAATCCCTCAACCCAATTTCAAACCCATCAATTTAGACCTCATGGATAACGAGTAAATAAATGCCACAATGTAAAATAAAAGTTAGGTAATGAGGTACATGCCTAAAATACACAAAAATTGAAGACAAATTGAATTTTGGAGCTAGAGTAAAACCCTCATGCTTTTTTTATTTAGGTAGTAGAGAAGTGAATAGGAGTGTTTGATCTTTAAAACTGGAGGAGAAAAGGTTACTTTTATGTTTATAAGTAGTGGAAAGGGTAAAAAGACCAAAATTCCCTCACCTCAAGTAAAAATACAAAAACTGAGAAATTTTAACATAGTAGTGTGGCATGCTAATATCGCAGAGGCTAGCCTCCGTATAAAACTGCTATTGCAGAACGCTAGTGGTGTGACACATGATGTGTCATGGAAACACGACACTTTCGATGCTTAAAAACATGAATTTATGCATGTACTTAGGTTGTTTTAGTGGATATGATGCACTTTTATGTTTATTGCATTTAAAATAGGTCTATAAGAATATTGGGACGAAAATGGAAGAAACAAACCTAAAACGACCAAGTTACAGCAAGGTACAAGTTTCCTCACAAGTTGTCAATACATCAGATAACTCGGAGGGTGACTCGTATGAACAACGGAAATGAAGAAGCAGAAGAAAAACAAAGTCCTGAGAAGATACAACCCGAGCATCCGAGTTGTAAATAAGGATACGAGCCGTATGAAGAAATCATAAGAATAATAAAATCTAAAGCTACCATCCTTAATTGAAGTCTCAGAAGTATATGAGTCGGAAGTCTGGGTACGACTCATATAGAAAACCATAAGCAAACCAGTGTTCAAAGCTTTGAAAGACAGAAGTCCCAGGTGGATACGAGTGAAGGCCACGAGTAGTATGGTCAAGGTAAAACTCGTGACCATAAGTCATAAGAAGAACAAAAATTTGAAACCTTGGGAGATCAGACACTGGAATGGATATGAGAGGCTTAGTACGACTTGTATAATGAGCATACGAGCAGATGAGCGAGTCGTACCATATGCATTATAACTTTACCTTTCCTATTTTAATCAGGATTTTTGAGTATTTTTGAGATACTATAAATACCCTAGGGTTTATATTTTATTAGGTTACATTCTTTGACATTCATTAGCATCTTTTTTCATTCCAATATACTCTATTGCATACTTTTTCCTTGTTCTTGAGATTTTGGGTTTTTATTTGATAGTAGATTTCAAATTATATTCATCTCATTCTTGTGCAATTAATTACATGCTTTCTTTATGATTATCATTGATTGTTGCATGAACATGAGCAACTAATTACCCCAAATAGAGTTGTGGGAACCCTAGTAGATTAGCTACGTAAAGAAAGTGGTAGATTCATCTATTATAGGGTGTATGCTTGTATCTTAATCTTCTTCATAATATTTGACCTTAGAGTTACTGCAGAAGCTTAGGGATAACCTGTATTGGCATACGTCCTCACAAAGGAGTTTGTGATTGGGAAAAGAGGATTAAGAGAATAATTTGAGATTCACTTCCATCTTACCATTCCATCATCTCATCTAATCACTTGAGACTCAAAAGGTGAAAGTGAACTGGTCATAAACAAGCAACAATAAGGAGACACCCTGAAACTCACAAGGTAAAGAGTGAGATTTATCAACACGTTCACAAGATAATTGATGATACATATCTTGTTGACTTTACATATATAGCAATAGAATAGGTGGATTAAATATGAGAAATTTATGGAGTAGAGAATCCAGGGGGAACACAAGCCTATTATTCGTCTTCTATTATTTACAACCCAAAAGCATTCAAGATTCGGTTATTACTTAGTGGGTACTTCCAAATTCTCCCCATTTACTTTTACGCACTACTTGTGAATTACATAAATCTAAGAAACTATTCAACATTTTTCGTATGGGTTCAACCCCAACCTATTTGGTTTACTATATTTGGCATTGACTGTAACATACTTTTTTGGAGGTTAGTTTTGGGCGACATCAAATTTTGGCACTGTTGTCGGGAAAGATAGTTTGAGTAGTTAATTGAATTGTTGATGTTCATGGGTTTTAGTTTCTATTTTTTATTTGGTATATGCTGGTGTATGTCAAACACTAGCAGAATAGGCAATCCCTTACTCCCTTTTGATCTATAGCCTGAGAGAATTCTTTAAACACCCAAAAGACTATAATAACAAGTTTGTGAGGGTTTTAAGACCCTCTACTTATGGATCCTAACACAAAACTCCCACGCGCTCTAATTGATCCACTGAATATTACAGATTTATAGATGCAACAACTAATAACTACTACTGAGAAAGAGAGAAGAGTAGTCGGAGTGGCATGATTAGTTAAATAGGCTGGGTTAGCTCAGCAAGGAGGACTAGCTAGGCCTAGACACAGATCCTAGCACCAAGATAGAGTTCAGAGAGGTAGAACTCTATTAATTCCTACTTATCAACACTTACACCCATACGATGATGAAGATGATATGGGTTATGTTGAACTTACTGAGACAGGAGCCATCATTCCTCCTACTTTATCCCCTAATGAGAAGTTTGATATTACAAACGCCATGATCCAATTGTTGAACTTGAAGGGTGTATTTTAAGGATCAGCGACCGATGATGCAAACATGCATCTTACTAATTTTACTGGGGTCTACACATCATATACTATTGTGGGGGTGGATCAGGAAGCTTTGAGATTGAGGTTGTTCCCATTTTCAATAATGGGTGAAGCATCATTAGGGTTAGGGGAACTTCTAAGAGTCTCAATCACTACCTAGAATAAGTTGTATAAATAATTTTTGAACAAATTTTTCCCTCCTTCAAGGATGCTATAGTTGAAAGATGAGATTTATGACTTCCGATAGTTACCTGTAAAATCCTTGTATAAAGCATGGTTTAGATTTAAGAAGAAGTTGAGCATGGTACCTAATCACAAAATTTAAGGATCAAATTTATTGGAATTATTCTATAGATTATTGAATATTAGTTTGAGAGCAATGGTAGATACAATTTCAGAAGGTACATTCATGCGTCTTTTATGGGATGCTACACAAGATATGTTGGATGATATTTTAGTGACTAATAGAGGTTGGCATACTAGAGATATAGAATGTGGTATAGGTACGTATGCTATTGTAGCAGCCAATGATTATAGAGCTGGTCAGGATTTGGTAGCATAAGTGGTGGCACAACTTTATACAAATATTGGGTTACTTATAAAATAATTCACAATAATGAGTGCTAAGAAAGTGAATGCAGTTGCGGCACAAGGGTCTACTTCCAGAACTTTTGAGATTGAATATGAAGAGGAAGTGAAACATCTTGATCGTAGGTTAGTGGATTTACGAGCCTAAGGGAAAGGGAGTAAAGGTCAGAACTATTATAGTCATAGATACAAAGATAGAAGTAGAGAGAAAAATGGTGATTAGTGGCAGAAAAATGACTACAAGGATTAGAGTGACAAGCATGTTCCACCATTCAATCATGATATAGAATCCATAATGGAGGCACTATTGTCCAAATTAGTCGAGGGGTAAAAAAGTCAAGAGACCTACCGTAAGGATATCAAGGCTGAATTGGAAGGGTTAAACTAGAAAGCTGAGTCACATGCTACAACAATCAAGTAGTTGGAACAACAATTTGGTCAGATATCAGCCACGATAAATCAAATATAACCTTTCACTCTCCTGAGTAACATGGTGGCTAACCCAAAGAATGATGGTCATTACCACACCATTACCACCCAAAGTGGTTAATCCACCATAGACATACTGGTTATAGATGATCAAAATATTAATGATAATTCTGTTGATATGGATAGTAGTAGCAAGCAAGATGAAGGATAAGAGAAGGTCAAGGAGCCTATTTTGAAGCCTATACTGAGACCTCGTCCTTCTTTTCCTCAAAGACTGATAAAAAACAAGAAGATAAGTATTAAAAGTTTTTGTCAATGCTAAAAGAGCTATCAGTCAATATCCCACTTGTAGAGGTGTTAGAGCAAATACTAGGATATAAAATTTTATAAAAGATCTTATCACAAAGAAAAGGTCAGTCTGTTATGACCCAGCTGACAACATTCATTATTACAGTAAAGTAGCTACTAGATTATTGGTAGAGAAGAAAGAAGATCTTATTGCTTTTAATATACCTTGCACTATTGGATCCTCTAACTTCGCTCGTGCATTATGTGATTTGGGTGATAGCATCAACTTTATACCATTTTTAGTATTTAAACAGTTAGGGTTGGGAGCTCCTAAAGCAAGCACCATGAGATTAGTCATGGCAGATAGAATTGTGAAAAAAACAGTTGGTATCTTATATGATGTATTGGTAAAAGTGGTTTCTTTTATATTTCTTACGAATTTTGTGATATTAGACTGTAAAGTGGACTTACAAGTCCTAATTATTTTGGGAGAACATTCTTGGCTATGGTAAGGACATTAAATGATTTAAAGATAGGACATCTATTGCTGAGACTCAATGATGAACAAGTTCAACAACAACAACAACAACAACAAACCCAGTGTATTCCCACTTTGTGGGGTCTGGGGGGGGTAAGATGTACGCAGTCCATACCTCTACCTCTGATGAAGTAGAAAGGCTGTTTCCGAAAGACCCCCGGCTCAAGTTACGAGATATCAAACAAACACATAGTACAGCACAGAAGCAGATGACATAACATAGATACTGCAGCCATAAGGAATATAAAACAGAGTAAAGCAGGAATGCAGGAATATAAAGCAGGGGAAAGCACACAGATTCGTAACAAACATAGAACACGGAACACGGAACAGAACATTGAATACGGAATCATACCAGGAATACACCCCCACCAATTTCCTCCCTACATTAGCGACCCGAACAGGCCCTAATCCTCTGCCGTAATTCGCGTCTTCCAGACCTTCCTATCTAGGGTCATGTCCTCGGTAAGCTGTAACTGTTCCATGTCCCGCCTAATCACCTCACCCCAGTACTTCTTCGGTCTACCCCTACCCCGTCTAAAACCATCCAACGCTAGCCTCTCACACCTACGGACCGGGGCATCCATGCCCCTCCTCTTCACGTGTCCGAACCATCTCAATCGTGCTTCCCGCATCTTACACTCCACTGAAGTCACCCCAACCTTCTCCCGGATAGTCTCATTCCGAGCTCTATCCCTTCGGGTCAGTCCACACATCCAGCGCAACATCCGCATTTCTGCCACCTTCATTCTTTGGGTGTGGGAGTTCTTAACTGGCCAACACTCCGCTCCATACAGCAAGGCCGGACGGACTACCACCCTATAGAATTTACCTTTAAGCTTGGGCGGCACCTTCTTATCACACAGCACCCCCGATGCAAGTTTCCACTTCATCCATCCCGCCCCGATACGGTGCGAGACATCCTCGTCAATCTCACCGTTATATTCAATATATGCAAATCCATGAAGCAGCCTGATGAGTTAAGGGTGGTATCCATGATTGATATGTATGATTATGAAGTGAATTCATTATATTATTTGATTCAGTTACTCTTTGGGATGATGGTTCTGATACTATTGTTTCTCTTGAAGAGAGGTTGGGTATTAAAGCTCTTAAACCCATGATCATGAACTTTTATAGTGATGGTATTGATGAGTATAATGAGATATTATGTTCAATTTATGGGAGTGGTTCGTATAATTATGCACCAAAGAAGTTTAATTTAGATTTGAAGAATAGAACTACTTCACCTGCTCGCCCATCCATTGAAGAGCTACCGATCTTAGAGTAGAAGGCCTTCCCTTCTCATTTACGATATGTATTTTTGGGGGGCCAAAAATATTTTGCCGATAATTATTATAGCCGATTTGATTGACTTAGAAGGGGAAGCATTGTTATCAGTATTACAGAGATTTAAGAGCGCCATTAGTTGGTCCATTGCAGCTATTGTAGGTATTCCGCCTTGTTTGTGTACTCATAAAATTCAACTTGAGCCGGATTGTATTCTAAGTATAGAGCATCAACACTGACTCAATCCTCCTATGTAGGAGGTGGTGAAGAAAGAGATAATCAAGTGGTTAGATACTGGTGTAGTAGATCCCATTGTAGATAGCAAGTGGGTCAGTCCGATAATTGTGTTCCAAAGAAAGGTGGTATTACAATTGGGCCTAATGAGAAGAATAGGATAGTGCCAATAAGTCGAGTCACAGGATGGAGAGTATGCATGGATTATAGAAAGTTGAATGCATGGACTCAAAAGGATCATTTTCCCATGCCCTTCATAGACCAGATGTTAGACAGGTTAGCGGGCTAAGGATAGTACTATTTTATTGATGGGTATTCAGGTTAGCGAGGTTTTTTAGGTGGTTCATCAATGATTTCTCCATGATTGCAAACCCTCTTTGTAGGATTCTTGAGAAAGAGGTGAAATTTGAGTTTACTGAAGCATGCTTGAAGGCTTTTGAGTGTCTGAAAGAGAAGTTTATGACTGCTCCTATTATTGTGTCTCGAGACTGGTCCTTTCCATTATAGACTATGTGTGACAGGAGTGGCCTTAGGGGATGTACTAGGTCAATGAAAATAAAACATCCTTCATCCCATCTACTATGCTAACAAGGAACTAAATCCTTCTCAAAAAAACTACACCGTGATGGAACAAGAGTGGTTGGTAGTAGTTTTTGCTTTTAAGACGTTTAGGTCTTATTTGATTGAGATAAAGGTGATTATGCACACTGATCATGCAGTATTGCTGTACTTAATGGTGAAAAGGATGCAAAGCTAGACTGATTATATGGGTGCTATTACTGTAAGAATTTGATTTCGAGGTCAAGAATAGGAAAGGCACTGATAATCAAGTTGCGGATCATTTGTCTAGACTTGAGGAGGAAGCTATGCAGAATGTTGAAGATGGGCTTAAGATTGATGACAGTTTTCTAGATGAGAAAATATAAGCAGCTTCCCAAGATCTAATTCCATGGATTGCAGACTATGCAAATTTCCTAGCAAGTGATCTAATCCCAAAAGATCATTCCTTTAAGCAGAGAAAGAAGTTTATGCATGAGTTAAAGAAATTTTTCTAGGATGAGCCTTATTTATTCATAATTTGTGCGTATGAGATTATTCATAGATTCATACCTAAGGTGGAGATAATGAGTATACTTGAGGCTTGTCATTTGTTGCACCTCAGCGCATACTCAAGTGTACGTGGTCTCACCAAGTAATACAGTGGCCTTAAATAAAGCCAAATATCGATCCCTCAGAGACTTGTTTTAACAACTATATAATTCAAGTTTATAATTGAGATTAAATTGATGAAAGCGCAACTAAAAGAGTTTGTAGTTTTGTAAATTGAAAGTAAACTAAAACAATGCGGTAAATTAAAGACTTTGGACAAGTAATGGGTGAAAACCTGGGGTTAAGGCTCTAAAAAAATCATACTACACTATTGAAAATCATTAGTTATATATTACATATCTTGGTTGTTGATTCATAGGGTTTATTGTATATCACGGTCTCCCGACTTCTAACCATCTACCTAACTGGACATTACAACTACATCATCGAGTGGTGATGCAATAATCCATTTAGATGCATTAAGATATCATCCTACATGTGAACCAAGCAAGGCTTATAGGTATATCCCCTATCCTAGATGCTAATTCAAATTCCTTCTTTTATAAAAGAATAAGAACCTTGTTCTATCTGTCCCCACGTTTTATCTTCTTCTTCCCCCTCCCGAGATCACAAAGTCAACAATGGATGTATCCTAAGGGTAGATACTCCTTAAAATAGTTTTAAAAAGAATAAATAAACAACTGAATATGATAAGAAATCAAAACCATATCAATTCAAAGGAAAAGTAATCATGTTCTTGGCCTTAACCCCAGAATAGGGCTTTTAGCCACTCATGGACATAGTCGTAATCAAGATAATTAAATACAAGATAAAATCCATTAAAAATATAAAGTAAAACAATAAAAATCCTTATTGAAGTGTTTTCCATCCCCTCTCCAAGTTTCAAAGCCGTCCAAGGTGTATAACATCAAGTACAAGTGTCCTATTTATAGGAGGACAAAACTACCAATTTTTGCACTAGGCTACGTTGCGGGGTTAATTTTGTAAATCTAGATGTACGACGTGACCTTATCAAGGATACCCACTGTTTGGGATCCCTTAGGAATATCTTGGTGTATGGAACATGCCATTTGTCCCTTTATTTGGTCCGTGATGCACCCTTGACATCAAAGGTGTCCAATTCACGTCAAGTTGTGTCTTGTGCTTTCATTGATCCATTCCAAGACTTTTTCCGTTGTTTCCACTTTATTTAAAGATTTTATATAATTAATATATCATATTAGTCAATTCAAAAATTATATATAGCATTAAACACAACAAATTATAGCTCAAAATATCACAACATCCAAGACGACGAACTAGAAATTTAAGCTAAGAATACTAGTTTTGCCCCTTTTGACCTTAAACTTGGTTTTGACTCCTGCCTTGATTCAATTGCACTTTAACCACTAAAAAATGTTTTTCCACTCATAATTACTCAATAATACCATTATTAACTCATTATACACATTAGAATCCATCGCGATCAACTAAAACAACACCTAGCTCAAGCTAGTAACACTAGTTTTCTCATATGAACTCTAAATGATCAATTTAAGTACAAACTTGATTGAAAGACACCTTTAACATTATAATCACATACTTAAGCAATTATATGCTCACTTATATCATAATTAACACATTAAGCACACAATTTTTCCTCAAAACAAGGCTAAATAAGCTAGGATAACAACACTGAGGTGCATTAATTCACCTCAGATCATCACCCCTCACTTAAAGCTTTGTTCGTCCTCGAACAACTCTTTACTTTAAGAATCAAAATCTGAGGTGACTCCACACTTCTACTACAATAAATACACTCAATCTAGTACTACAGTGACTACACAGAGTGCAAGTTTCTACACTAAGAATGTTTCATGCATAATTGACAATTCAATAATACTCTTCAAAACATCCTAGCCTCAAGAATCGACTCACCTAGTTTGAAAAATTATGCATATTTATCAATCTAAGACATCATATAAATCACCCAAAATTCATCAAGCATATTCCCTCACAACAAGAGAGTAACCCATAATCACTTACATAAATGTAGTTTATAACTCAATGGGTAAAAGAATCAAATTGCGCTCATTCTCACAAAGAATTCACAAGTTACAAATGATGAACCATATGCTTACCTTAGTGTAGTACTCCACTAATATCAGAATGTTAAGCTTAGGATCAAATAGGTCTTTATGGGTTGTAATGCAGGCTAAGGAATGGGTAGGAATTATTCTGGCCAGTAATAGTGAATATCTTCCCTAAGCACATTAATATATCACATTATACAATTAAGATCAATCTCTAACAACCAAATTTCACCTCTACTACCTTTACACATCTTTTGTTTTACCCTATCTCATTAAGCTCTTTAACATACAATATAATGGGAGTATTTTCTATTTCATGATTTAATTTTGAGCACAAATTTTCTTTTCACTCCCAACCACTACACATCAACTTTAAACACCAATAACCACTACTTTGGGGCTTCAATTTCGCCTTTTCCTTTTTTCCCTTCCTATTTTCAAGTTCCTAACTCAATTAATTTTATACTAAAGCACTTAGGAGTTTTGGATCAAATTAAGGTCTATCCAAAGACGGGATTAGGCTATATATGAGGATAAAAAGAATAAGATAAAGGCTCAATGGGGTTAACTAAGATTATGAACAAGGGTAGGTCAAAAGAGGGTATGAAACATAGCTATCAAAGAAATGCTTGTATCATCTCCTAAACCCACACTCTATATTTCGCTTTGCACAAACACCAAGTAAGTTCTAGTATCAAATGCAACAAGAAATATACAAAAAACCTCACACACACAAGGAAAATGCTCGATTCATGTAGTATCCTCATAGAATCTCAACCAAATAATAACATGAATTCAATATTAAGAAAACAAAAACAAGAGCCATAATGATGAGCTCTAGGAGTCTAGAAAGTAGCAATTCACACAGTTAACATGCTCTTTACAATCAAATAACTTACATCATAAAATCAAATATATCACCAACAAGAACATCCCATATCTATTCTTAACAAAAAAAATTAAAATTACCCTAAAAATGGGAATTTCCCCACCCCACATTTAAAATTTTACTCTGTCCCCAAAGTATACTCTAAAGTAGAGATAGAAATACTCCCTGAGGCCTCTGGTCCTAGCTAGTAGCATCATTATACATCAAGAGGGTCTGGAGACCCCACACTTAGTCTTCGCCATGCTTCTTAGAACAAGTTTTTCGGTACTCAGACTTCCCATCAACTTATGACTCAACAAAAACTAGTGAAGTAAAAACTAAAAACTATTGAAAATAAAACATAATTTACTTGGGTTTCATCCAAAGAAGAGCCTGAGTTAGTGTCGTGGCACGACCCAATAAAATTTTTCTCCACCTTGAGGATATAAACTTTACCCCCAACCACGCATCTATCTTTTTGCTTCGCTCATAGGGTGGTGGTATAATGATTAAGGAATTGAGTAATTGATGGTGCATGATAAAATATTCGACCTTGAAGTGAGGTGTGTTTATATATTTCTTATCTGGTGCAAAATAAAGAATATAGGATTCTTGTTCCTCATCTTCACACTCTCCCACTATTTCAGATGATTCCACAGAAAGACATCATCTAAATATAATGTAGAAAACTAATTTGGATGAGACCCAACCAATACCACTTCTAAATTTACACTATCCACAACACCTTCACTCATATTCACCTTATAAATTTTATTCTCAAGAGAAAGATGATAGTTGAGTGGATGCAATTCTTATGTCTGTTCCACACATTGCCTAGTATCCTCCTTTGCTTTACTCAGCCTCTGTGGAGATAGTGGTGATAGTATCTCCTTAACCTATTCAGTAACTTTAGTTTTCGAGTACTTAGACTTGATCAAATTATCAGTAACTTTGTCTGCATTTGGTTGGAGAGTCAACTCTGTATCTACCTCCTCAGTTATCTTTTGAGCATTACCCATAAATATGACTAAATTAGGATTAGCACCACATATATCTACAGAGTGATACATATTGCCAAAAACCATACACGAACTTGTGTTCTGCTCCACAGGTCAAAAATAAGAAAGTCCCCTCCAAGATCTTCTATTAAAATCTCAATGAAAAGCCTCTTGGTGGGGCCCTTTACAAAAACAACAAGAATCATCATCCCTCAAAAACCATCTATCCTAGGCTTCCATGTCTAGAAGTGTGATAATAGTAAATAAAAGGAAATAAAAATAAAAAAACTACTAAACTATGTACAACTAAACATAGCTAAACTAAAATTAAGATAATTTCCCAATTACAAATCCCTGAAAATGGAGCCAAAAACTTGTTGCACCCCAGCGCATATGCAAGTGTACCTAGTCTCACTAAGTAATACAGTGGCCATAAATAAAGCTGAATATCGATCCTTCAGAGACTTGTTTTAACAACTATCTAATTTAAGTTCACAATTGAGATTAAATTGATGCAAGCGTAACCAAAAAAGTTTTGTAGTTTTGTAAATTGAAAGTAAACTAAAACAATGTGTTAAAGTAAAGACTTTGGACAATCAATTGATGAAAACCTGGGGTTAAGGCTATACAAATAATCATACTACTCTATTGAACATCATTATTTATAAATTAATTATCTTGGTTGTTGATTCGTAGAGTTTATCATATGATCATGGTCTCCCGACCTCTAACCTTTTACCTAACTAAACATTACAACTACATCATTGAGCAGGGATGCAATAATCCATTTAGATGCATTAAGATATCATCCTACATGTAAACCAACAAAGGCTTCTAGCTATATCTCTATACTATATTCTAATTCAAATTCCTTATTTTATATAAGAATAAGAACCTTGTTCTATCCATCCCTATGTTTTATATTTTTCTTTCCTCTCCCGAGATCACAAAGTCGACGATGGATGTACCTAAAGGTATCTACTCCTTAAAATAATTTTAACAAGGATAAATAAAAAACCAACTATGATAATCAATCAAAACTATATCAATTTAAAAAAATAATAATCATATTCTTGGCTTTAACCCTGGAATAGGGCTTTTAGCCACTCATGGACATAGTCGTCATTAACATAATTGAATACAAGATAAAATCCATTAAAAAGATAAAGTGAAATAAGAAATTTTTTTCCATCCCTTCTCCAAGTTTCAAAGCCGTCTGAGGTGTGTAACATCAAGTACAAGTGTCCTATTTATAGGAGGACAAAATTACCGATTTTTGCACTAGGCCACGTCGCGGGGTTAATTTTTCTGTATAGCTGCACAACACACCATTATCATAGAGAAACACTGTTTTGAGTCCCTTAATAATATCCTAGTGTATGGAACACACTATTTAGCCCTTTATTTTGTCTACGACGTGCCCTTAACATCGAAGGTGTCCTATTCACATCAAGTTGTGTCTTGTGCTTTCGTTGATCCATTCCAAGCCTTTTTGCATTGTTTTCACTTTATTTAAAGATATATCAATAATATATAATTATATACAGATCAAAAAGCATCCTATATCATTAAACACAACAAATTAGAGCTCAAAATGTCACAAAATCCAAGACGACGAACTAGAAACTTAAGCTAAGAAGACTAGTTTTACCCCTTTTGATCTTAAACTTGGTTTTGACTCTTGGATTGTTTCAGTTGCACTTTAAAAACTATAAACAAGTTGTTTCACACATAATTACACAATCATACCATTATTAACTCATTATACACATTAGAATCCATCGGAATCAACTATAACAACACCTAGCTCAAGCGAGTAATACTAGTTTTCTCAAATGAACTCTAAATGATCATTTTAAGTACAAAATTGATTGAAAGGAACATTTAAAATTACAATCACATTCCTAAGCACTTATATTCTTACTTATATCATAATTAACACATTAATCACTCAAGTTATCCTCAAAATAATGCTAAATAAACTAGGATAACAACACTGAGGTGCATAAATTCACCTCAGATCATCATTCTTCGCCAGGTTAGGGTCATCAACACAACCCACAAAATATTTAAATGTGGGTATTATTGTCCAATAATCTACAAAGATACATATGATTTTGCTTCTGTTTGTGATCAATGTCAATGACAAGGTAACATCTTTTGATGTTATGAACTTCTTATGACTCCTATCTTAGAATTGGAATTGTTTGATATATGGGGTATAGACTTCATGGGTCCTTTTGTAAGTTAGATTGGCATGAATTATATTCTTGTAGCTTTATATTATGTTTCTTAATAGGTGAAAGCAATTGCACTTCTAAATAATAAAGCACATAGCGTCACTGCATTCTTAAAAAACATATCTTTTCTTGACTTGACATGCCATATGCTATCATTAGTGATGGAGGGTCATATTTTTGTAATCTTATATTCAAAAGTATCCTTGAGAATTATGGAGTTAAATACAAGGTGGCAACATCTTATCATCCGCAGACTAGTGGATAAGTTAAGATGTCCAACAGGGAAATCAAGTCCATCTTGGTAAAGACAGTGAATGCCATTAAGATTGATTGGTCATGAAAGTTAGATGATGCATTATTGACTTACAGAACTGCATTTAAGACCCCAATTGGTGCTTCACCTTCTTATATAATGTATGAAAGTTCTGCACTTTACAAAGAGAAGATGAAGATGCATCATGGTGGCAAAATTGAGAAAAGAATCTTCAAAAAAGGTGACAAGGTATTGCTCTACAACTCAAGGCTTCAGTTGTTTCCATGTAAGTTGAAGTCTAAATGGTATGGTCCCTTTATAGTGATAAGAGTGTTTCATATGGTTCTTTGGAATAGAAGCGGGATGGTGAAGCCCAGTTCAAGGTGAATGGTCAAAGAGTCAAGCACTATATGGGAAACATCAAAAAATCAATGTGATTTTTTAAATGGACCTTAGTGAAGGCTAAGTAACAAAGGTAATTACACCGTGCCACGATGTTAAATCAAACACTGCATGGAAGGCAACCCATGATACAATCCAGATTGTCCTTAAAGCTTTTAAATGCATCTTTCGAGTATAATGCAAAGTGGTCCGAGCCATGATCAAGCTAAAATCTTAAAGATGTATTTGGTGGACCCCCTTTAGACACC
Source organism: Capsicum annuum (assembly GCF_002878395.1). Classification (NCBI taxonomy): domain Eukaryota; kingdom Viridiplantae; phylum Streptophyta; class Magnoliopsida; order Solanales; family Solanaceae; genus Capsicum; species Capsicum annuum. The sequence goes on from NC_061114.1 coordinate 146,504,589, forward strand.
CAATACCATAATTCCACGTGTGGATAATTACTTGGAGCATAGTTTGAAGAGACCATGTGGGTTATTTCTGAAATAGTCATTTTTGGGTTATTTCTTGTAATAGGCTATCTTGGGCAAAGGAAACACTATAAATACTTTCCTTAACCATTTCATTTACAACTTTGATGATATTTTGAATTGAATGTTATTAGGAGTGAATTGTGAGCATGGAATCACTTGTGTTGACAACTTGTTTAGAAACGTGGGTTGCTTGGGAACTAGATTCTCTTGTGGTTCACATAAGAAATTGGTGTTTGATTCTACTAGCTTAGGGTCTTCGAGTTTGATACACCCATTGGTTCTTGATTCTTAGTAGTTTCTTAAGTCAATTTATCTATCTTTACTTTCTTTCATTGTTTATGTTTTGCTTCTTTAGGTTAGATTTCCATCTTTTGAATCTAGTTCCATATCATTTGTTATCAAGATCCGAGTTTAGAATCATTCCCACAATTCTAGTCTTAGGTTTTGCTATCTAGAAAATAAAAAAAGAGTCAAAAATCCAAAACCATAAAAAAAAAATTTCTATTTTTACCCCTAGGGCGAGAATTTAGATCTTGTAAGTTTTTATGTCTTTTGTGTATTTCTAGTGTTAGAACCTTTTTCCCTAACACTAATAGAATCTAGATCTTGAATTTGAGCTTAGTCCGGGTTGATTTGAGCCATCCACCATTGTTGCATTGAAGTTGAATAAACTTGAAGGTGGATCTCGAATTTTGGAAGGGTTTTGTTGATATTTTTGGCTTAAACGTGTGTTGGTTTATTTTGGGAGTCCAACGTGAGTTTGGGATTTAAAAAATCATCAAATTCTGAGTTTATTTGGCTTAGGTTTAATTTTTTAATGTTCTTGGTGTTCTTCATGTTCTTCATATATTGTTGAAGAAGAACATTCAAAAAGTATTGTTTGATCCAAAAAGGAGGAGAAAGAGGGCGTGGTACTTATTTTTCTCAAAGAATATTCCAAGGATATTCCAAGTCTTCCAAAAGAAGAAAGAATCAAAAATCATAAAAGGGGAATATTCTCAAGAAAGAGACAAGGGAGAGTACAAGGGGGACCACAACAAATTCAAACTCTTTTGAGCTTGAAAGAACAATAGAAAGGTCCAATTTTTTTGTATTTTCCCATACAAAAACAAATTATCACTCTTCATAGTTGAAGATTGATTGAATGCAAATTGGAGACATGAAATTTCCAAAACATCAACCAACATCAATCAACATTCTTGAGGCAGCCACATCATCAATCTGTACAAATCACCTTAAGCTCAAATTTAGATTCTAAGTTTCTTTTCTTTGATTCTTAAGTTTATTTTCTTGATTCTAAATGCTAATTAACAACTATTAATCACCTACTTAGATGTGAATTAGTCTTTTTGAATCCGTTTCTTTTGAGTCTTCGTTCTTTGTGAGCTTTTCTCATTTTCAATTCGTTGTAGCTTCTTGATTCTAGTTCATACGTAATTTTGTATATTTGAGTCTTTGAAAAAAGAATCTGTTCTAACCTCAAGCCACAATTGGTACCAAGTCATCTCATTGTATTACAAACAAGCTATCAACACTTGCAATGCCAATTAAGCACATTCAATGGTGTGGACTTTAAGGGCTCGTGAGGGTGAATTTCTAACCTTTTGCTTGTTTGTTTTTTATTTTTTGTTTAGTATTTCTTTTGATAGGTACAATGGAACCAAAAGATGATAACCAAGGTGTTTTGGGAGAGATAACCATGGCAGATTTAATTGTAGCCATAATGAGTGTGAAATACAATCTTAATTGCAGATTGGATAACATGATAGATCATCTAAGCTCTATTAAATCCACCCTTCCCAATCCACCTAATCTTCAAACTCGCTTGAGTGGACATACTCCAAATAAACTTCAACGTAACAAAGCTAACTCTTGCACTTTAGTAAATGAGGCTAGTAGCCAACTAAGTGTGAATGATAGCTTATCTTTAGGTGAGCCTAATGTCTCTTTACTTCATGATGATAATGTAAAACTTGAGGTTGTGCATACACTAGTTGATCCTAATGATGATAAAATTGACTCTTCTAGCAAGATCAATTTGTGTCCACCTAGTGTTGCAGCCATTGTGATGAGTGGTAGTACATTGTCTTGTGGAAGTCATGAGGACCAACTTGTATGTGAACCGAGCCCATCACTTGGGAATATTTGTGAAGTGTTTAAAGGACTTCAAGTAAATGGAGATGTTAAAAATATTGGTCGATTGAATAAGGATGACCTTCTAATTGCCTTTATTGATAATCATGCTAGTATAGAGGGTGTAAATGATGGTATTGGTAGTAATCATGGGAGAAAAAAGTGTATCCTAAACCCATGTCCATGGACACTCTACCCTTTTGATCCCAGTGATCATTTAAAATATGGTGGTTCTTTTCTACACCACTTGGTGATTGGGAAAGAAGACAATCCAACCAAGGGTAAGAGTAGTGGAACTCATCCCTACGACAAAAAGTCTTTCTTAGAGATTCCTAATCGACTTGAGTGGCCAAAGTTGTGGAAGGGAAGAGCCTCTAACAAATTTGAGTGCTATAAAGGGGTTATGAGCTTATTGAGACTTGGAATCCATGTGATCATTCATGAGTAGTTTATTGACTACCATGGTTCCTCTAGCATACCCCTTTGTCCAAATATCTTGAATGACCAAGTAGTTCTTACTTTTTAGGGTTATACGCCCTTGATTGATCATTTTAATGTTTGGTTATATCAAAAGTATGTGCAACCTTGGCATGATATTTTAAATGATTGTGCTAACCCTAACCACCATGCCATGAGGAAAGTATGTTTTCTCGTGTCTCCTACTATTTTGCAAGGTTTAGATTTAAAGACGAATCCTTTTTAACAAGGAGAGAATAATACGATTCGGATCGGACTTAAAGCTTTTTTCTACATCTTCCGAGGCTAATTCAAAGAGGTTCGGGCCATGATCAAGACAAGAGATTAAAGATGCATTTGGTGGACCCACTTTAGATGCCCAAGACAACAATTCCACTTGTGGATAATTGGTTGGAGCTTTGAGCATGCTTTGAAGAACCCATGTGGGTTTATTTTGAAATAGCCACTTTTGGGTTATTTCTTGTAATAGGATATCTTAGGTAAAGGCAACACTATAAATATGTGCCTTAACCATTTCATTTACAACTTTGATGATATTTTGAATTGAATGCTCTTAGGAGTGAATTGCGAGGGTGAAATCGCTTGTGTTAACAACTTGCTTAGAAACATGGGTTGCTTGGGAACTTGATTCCCTTGAGGTTAAAGTAAGAAATTGGTGTTCGATTCTACTAGTTTAGGGGTCTTCGGGTTTGATACACCCATTGGTTCTTGATTCTTAGTAGTTCCTTATGTCAATTTATCTATCTTTACTTTCTTGATTGTTTATGTTTTGCTTCTTTAGGTTAGATTTCCATCTTTTGAATCTAGTTCCGTATCAACCCATGAGACTAGTTGGTGAAAGCTGAGTACCCAAATTACCCACGTCATACCACGATGTTAAATCAAGCGCTATGTGGGAGGCAACCTATGTTTTGTACTTATTTGTTTATAGGATAATGTGTTAGTTCAGTATGCAGGACTAAAGATTGAAGAACATATCCAGAAAATTTCAAGAAGTTTGGCCATTCAAACTCTTTGCAAGTAGTATCTTCATGGTACAACTCATGAATAGGAGTTATAAGGACATGGGAGCAAATTCAAAATCACGTAAAAGTTTCTGGAGTCTATACAACTCTCAGAATGAGTCATACCCTCAAGGTACGACTCATCACATTGAGTCGTATCCACTCCAGAACCCAGGTAAGGTTCTAGGCCTATAGGACTTGAAGAAATGACCCATAAGCCTAGGTATGAGTCATACACATGACTCATACCCAACCTTACCAGGTCGGGTTCGCGGGTCAACCCAGCTAAACAAGCTTGATTTAAAAGCCAAAAAGGTTACCCAATATCTGAATCAACTCTAAACCAAAAATACCTCCATTTTTTTAATCAATTTTCAAGCTTCCAAGGCACAAACACACTTCGATTCACAAACTAACTTACTCTAATTCCCTCACATTACACAAATTGAACACTAATTTGGGGAGCAAAGTTCAAAATCGGGAGAAGCTAAGAACTCAACCGCACAAGTAAGTTTTCAAACTCAAACTCTATTCATTTCAAGTTGATATTGCTCTAACGTGGTATGGTAAAATTTATCTACATTAAATTACTTGTGGATTGAATTTTGGTACCCTAGTTTATTGAATTTTAGTTGAAAATGACGATAAGGGTGAAATTATTTTAGGTATTGATATTATGTGTTATTTTGACTAAAAGTGGGTAATATTGTTGCATAAAGTAGATGGGTAGTTTGGGAAAATTATTTGGAGTCAACTCTAAGGTTGAACCTCTATGTATGAAACATCTTACCACTTGTACCCACAAATAACGACTAGTAATATGACTCGTACCCACTGACAACATAAATGTTTAACTAAGGTTAAGTTCTGGTATGGGTACGACTGGAATAAGAGAGTCGTACCTGATACAAACTAAAAAACAAAAGTGGAAAACACGCAAAATCGAGGAAAAAACAATGGAAAATAAGATAAACATGTAAAATCTAAAAGGACTAGAAAGATAGATATATAGACATAAATAATAAAAATAAAGATAACCGAAAGCTGTATCAAATCCAACAAACTTCCTTAATATTACCACGAGCACCTAACTTGTACGTATACCTCAAGGGAATTGATTCCCAAGCAACCCATATTTCCAAATCGTCAACACAAGCTAATCCAAGCTTGCATCGGACTCTCAATAGAGTTTACAATCATAATTCATCAAAAGGTATAAAATGAAATATCTAAGGCATTTGTTTATAGTATTTTCCTTGTCATAAATAGCCTATTGGAAAAATAGCCCAAAAGTGGTTATTTTGGAAATAGGCCACAGGGGCTCTCTTTATTCCCTTTGCCATGGCTTTCCTCGGCTCCAAGTTATCAACCATAGTCGATATTGCTCTAATGCACACTCAATAGTGTTGATAGATGTTTGACTCATATTATCCTCCCCTTCTTGAAAAGGATTCGATATCGAATACGAACCTTGCAAAACCCAATAAAGGACAAACAAACACAATTTACTCATGGCATGAGGGTTAAAGTTAGCACAATCAATCATATTATCATGCCAAGGTTGTATACACTTAAGATATAACCAAGCATCAAAATGATCAATCAAGGGTGTATAACCCCCAAAAGTAAGAACTACTTGGTTATTCAAGAGCTTTGAACAAAGGGGTATGTTAGAGGAACCATGGTAATCAAACAACCGCTCATGAAGGTTCACATGGGTTCCAAATCTCAATGACTATAAAAACCCTCTATAGCACTCATCTTTGTTGGAGATCCTTTCCTTACACAACTTTGGCCTCTCAAGTAGATTAGAATCACTAAGAAAGACTTTCCGTTATAGGGATGAGTTCCAACACCCTCACCCATAGTTGGCTTGTCTTCTTGCCTAAGAACTAAGTGGTGTTGAGAAGAACCACCATATTTCAAATAATCACCTAGATTAAATTGGCAGAGTGGACATGGACATGGGTTTTGGAAACACTTCTTTCCCCCAATGTTAGCACCAATACAATCATTTACACCCTCTATACTAACATGATCTTCAACAAAGAAAATTAGAGGGTCACTCCTATTTAATCGACCAATGTTTTCAATATCATCATTCACTTGTGGTCCTTTAAACACTTCACAAACATCCCCAAGTGGTTGAATAGGTTCACATACAAGTTGGTCCTCATGACTTCCATAAGACAATGTACTATCACTCGTTACAATGGCTTCAACACTTGGTGGACACAAATTGATCTTGCTAGAAAAGTCAATTTTTTCATCATTAGGATCAACTAGTGTATCCACACTCTCAAGTTATACATTATCATCATGAGGTAAAGAGACATAAGACTCACCTAAAGATAAGCTATTATTCACACTTAGTTGGCTACTAGCCTCATTCACTAGAGGGCAAGAGTTAGCTTGGTTACCTTAAAGTTCATTTGGAGTATGTCCACTCAAGGGAGCTTAAATATTTAGTGGATTGAGAAAGGTGGAGGTAGGGAAGATTAGGTGATTTATCATATTATCCATCTTTCTTGAAATGGATCTTTCTATGCCCTCCATTCTTCCTTCAAGAGATCATAATCGGCTATCTATAGTATTAATAAGTTTTTCTATCAGATAACTACCCCAACTAGGCATATCACCTTCATCCACCATTGTACCTATCAAAAGAAATACTAAACAAAAATAAAAACAATAAACAAATTAGAGTTAAGAATTCAACCTCACAAGCTCTCAAGGTTCACACCTTTGTTTGTCACTTAATTGACGTTGCAAGTATTGATAAGTCATTTATACTCCAACGAGAATGCTTGGTAGCAGTTGTGGCTTAAGGTCGGAATGGATTCTTGTTTGAAGGACTCAAATAAACAAAAATTACGTACGGACTTGAATAAAAAACTAACAATGAAGGGAAAAAAGAAAAGCTAGAAAGAAATGGGATGATGAAAGAAAAGACTCAAGAACTAATTCACAACTAAGTAGGATAATCACTAGTCGTTAATTAGTGTTAAAATCAAACAAAATAAGTTAAAGAATCAAGAAAAGAAACTAGAAACTTAAAAGTGAGCATACAAGAATCTATCAAAGTTGACGACTAGGGGTCGATGACAAAGGGAAGTCATCATTTGGTTGACTACTTGTCAACCATGTCGTTAATGTAGAAGTTAAAGGCTACCATTAGGTGATGACTAGCCTGATGGTTTTTCACCGAGTTGACAACTAATTAGTAGTCGTCACTCCTACGCAGTTTTAGTTGACGACTTGGCTAGTGGCTTGTCACTAAATTGACGATGAGGGTTAACAACTAGATGATTGTTGTGACCCTTAACTAGTGTATAGCTGATGACTTGTTATTATCTTGTATCCTTATTGACAACTAGTGTTGACAATTCATCATTTTGTTGATGGTTTTTCAAGCTCGTCGTCAACCTTAACCAGTGGGGTTTTTCTCGCTCTTTTTGTGTGATGGAAGATATGTTGAGGGTCCTCAACGTTTTCTCCTTCTGGGTATGATATTGAAATCCTCTTAAGGTATTATTCAAGACATTGAATGATTCAACAATGGATCATACAATTCTTGAAAGCTTGAATTCTTTTTAGTCCCCTCTTTTGTACTCTAATTTGTCTCTTCCTTTAGAATATTTCCTTTTGATACCTTTTGATTTTTCCCTCTTTTGGGAAGAATGTAATATTCTTAGGAATAAACAAGTACCACATTCTTCTCTCACTTCCCTTTTAGATCAAACACACCCTTTTGAATGTTCTTCTTCAATAATATAAGAAGATTATAAAGAACACCAATAACATTCAAAATTGGCCCTTCAGCAAATTACCTCAAAATTAAATGAAATTTGAAATCCAAGGTTACTTTAACCTCTTGAACACAACCCACTCATTTCAAGCCCAAATCTAACCGATAAAAACCAAAATTTAGAACCTACCTTCAAGTTTCTTCAAACTCAAGCTCCAACAATGGTAGGTCACTCAAATCTTCTCAGATTAAGCTCAAATTTGAGATTTAGACTCTATTAGTGTTAGGAAACAAGAAACTGACACTAAAATCCAAGAGAATACAAAAAAAAAGTTCAAAAACTCAAAATTTGACCTAGGGTAAAAAATGGGAATAATAATTTTTTTGTGATTTTTTGATTTTTCAACATAATGACACCCAAGATTGAGTTCGTCGAAATGAAATCAAGCTCCGTTATGACACTAGATGATACGAACCAAAATAGAAAGTGGAAAACATAAAAAATTGAGGGGAAAATAATGAAAGACAAGATAAACATGTAAAAGACAAAAGGGATAGAAAGATAGATAGATAGATAGATAGATAGACAGACAGACAAACAGACAGACAGACAGACAAACAGACAGACAGACAGACAGACAGATAGATAGATAGATAGATAGATAGATAGATAGATAGATAGACACAAATGATAAGAAAAAGTACAACCAAAAGATGTACCAATTCCAACGACCTTCTTTAATATTACCACGAGCACCTAAGTTTTACGTAGACCTCAAACTAATTGATTCCCAAGTAACCCACATTTCTAAACAAAGTATGAACACAAGCTAATCCAAGCTTGCCTCACACTCACAATAGAGTTTACATTCATAATTCATCAAAAGCTATCAAATGAAATGTCTAAGGCATCTATTTATAGTATTTGAATTTGCATAAATAGCCTATTACAAAAATTGCCCAAAAGTGGTTATTTTGAAAAAAAAACACAAGTGCTATATTTATTCACTTCGTCGTGGCTTTCCTCGGCTCTAATCTATCAACCATTCTTGAGATTGCTCTAATGTATGATCAATAGTGTTGATGTCGATTTGACTCGTATCAGTACCCAAACCATATGACGCATACACTTAAGTCGTAATGACCTGGGTAGATACCATATTTTAGTCTTCAGTTTTAGACTTGCTTATGGGTGTTGGAATAAGTTGTACCTTATCTTATGACTCGTTAGGAGGACTCGTAAGCAAACTAGTGAACACCAATGTGTACACTGAGTTTCATACAACTCAATCATATGAGTCGTACCCAGTCCATACGACTGGTGCCCTCCACTCATACCCTCGATAGAACATGCACACTAAACTTTAATTTCTTTTTTTTATTACTTACTAATAAATGTGTACTTTTAGGTACAATGCCTCCAAAGAATGCATTTTTTTCCAAACAAGTGCCTAAAAAGGGAAATAAAAAGGCACAATCTTCCAGTTTTAAGGCTACTGAGTATTCCACCAGTAATAGTGAATTATACAACTACCCACAGAAGGGTAAGGTTGACCTAAAGGCACAAAAAGGTACAATGGGAATGAGGATAAAAAATTTAGAGGATACACCTCCACAGGGTTCAAGGAGAAAGAACTCAACTATCTTTCCTCATCACTCACCTCCACCTTTAGATGCCAAATTTAAAGTGGAATCTAGTTCTGAGAAAGAAAGGTCGAAGTGTGTTGTTGAGGAAGAAGTTGACGTGCCACTAGTTGATAGGCATGACCCCCACTAGCCATCACCACTGCTCTGGTTCCCATTGTTGAATGATGGGGGGTACCCCAATATGCAAGAGACATATAATTATGGCCTGACCAGACACCATAACGAGAAAATCAAATGGGTCTTATATCTGGAGAGGAGGTTGACGACTACTAAGATGACAAAGTTACCTAAGTTTGAGGAGCACTTCAGGAAATATGGTTTTGAGTGGATGATGAGAGCACCTGGAATGTACAATGATATTTTAGTAAGAGAATTTTATGCTTCGTGCAAGGGCGAATTAAAAAAATAGTATCCACAGGGTTAATTATGGAAAGGTGGTGATCCTGTTCCTTTACTGACAATCAGGAAGTGCGAGTAGATGATATGCCCAAATTACAACTCTCATTAGAAAGTGTAAGCAGTCGCTATCAAATATAGAAACCAACTAGGTTGGGGTCGAACCCCACTGGGAATACTGTGCAAACTAAGTGTTACAGTTATTAATAGACTGTTGATCAAAGGTTCTGGAGTTAAGAGGGTTTTAAATTGTTAACAATATTCAAGTTCTCATAACAAGTATTGTTCCAACTAGTGAGTTTTAGTGCAAGTAGTGATTCAATAGAAGTAGACAAACTAGAGTTATGTTCATCGAGTGGTCAAGCAAACGGGGTTGTGAATTACATTAAATTTCCAATTTATAACTTCAGTTGTAAGAGTTATTGAATTTTAAAATTTACCCATTTGTTTCTTAACCTAAATTGATAATTTACCCTCTAATTCTTTCGAACTTAAAGAATGTGTTGGTTTATTCAACTAGTATCTTATGTGGGTTAATCCTTGTTAAGGCATCAACCTTTTACCCAAAGGTTAAAGCCCTTAGATTCCATGTAAACCTCTTATTTTCCCAACATACACTTTTCTACTCAAACAAGTGATGTTCTTGGGCTCACCCTTCAAGTTTGAAACAAAGAAAAGTCATTAATATGAAGACGGGTTTATACAATCACAATTACATATGGAAATTAAGTATTTTCACAACCCCAATTAGCTATTCACATCAAGGCTCCCATAACCCTAGTTATGGGAGTTTAGCCACACATCTCAAGAGAAGAAGAAGAAATCATTCTATTTTTCATAAATAAAGTGAGGGAATTACTTACAAAATTTACAATAATTGTTCTTGAATCTTCAATTAGAACATCAATAAAAATAACTTGATCCATAATTGTAGCTTAAATCTTAAAGAATACTATGTTGCAATAAGTTTTCTAGATGGAAAATATGATAAAAGATACCTAAATAAAACCTAATGTGGGTATTTATATGTTCCTAGGTACTGAGGATTTAAAATTTGAACATATTAAAGCCGAGTCGAAGATGATGGTCACGTTGACGGCCCATCGGTATCTTGATGGTCCATTATATGAACTATCAATGATGGTCCCAAACTGCTACTTTTTGGTTAAGGGGTGACGGTCATGTTTATGGGCCATCACCGGCCTGACGGTCCATCGCGTAGACCGTCACTTGATCACCTGAGATGCCATTCACTGTTATAGCCTGACCTCCAAGTTGATGATTCATAAGAGGTCCGATGGTCCGTCACTTGGACCATCACAGGACTCATCCACTTGGTCCATTTTGTTTAACCTTGATGGTCTGTCACTTAGCTAACGGGCCACCAGTTTGATCGTCAGTGGCCTTTTTTTGGTACTTTTCCAAGTTTCTTCTTCAGCTAAATCCATGATCTGAAAAAACTAAGATCCAGTATTAAATACAACAACGGTTACATGAAAACATACAATTATCTCTTAAAAAAGATGTAAAATATTGCATCAAAAGCCAAAACATCAACATCCTCAACTTAAGACCATTGCTTGTCCTCAAGCAACTCAGCATAAAGTCACATACATGAATAATACAATGATGGACATTCAACTGTTAGACTAGATTCTACATAACCACTCACCTGTCATCTCACTCATATGTTCTCAACACATCAGGATCTATAATTGGCATTATTTATAATTTAGTACACATACAAATATGGATACAATATCCTACAGAGATCATAAAAATTAAGCGTAACTCAAGTTGTCCTCATAGTCAACCAAGTCCACCACTCATTATTTATTTTTCTTGTGGATGAAAATCTAGACTCTCACACTCATCAATGAAGTTGTAAACATAGCATACATACCCATAGGTTTTCCCTTATCCTCTAGTTCTCTCTTATGGTTGTTTCGTAAAGATCAATCAGGTCTTTCTCAGGCTTGTAATGAGGTTCCGGGGCTAGGTGATGACAAATTTTAGGAAAAGTGACTTAAAGTCCAGACTTTACTCTCTTTTCCCTTGATTGCTACTTGCCAAGATTATTGCTTTTCCAGCTCACTTACAATCTTAATTATTCATTCACACTTTGCCATAAACCTTTTTTTAAGCAAAAACCACCCTCAACTTAAGCTGATGCAGTTAGTTGAGGTGTGCAATATCTTAATAGATCAGGGCAGGATACTTCACTGATGACCAAATCTGGATCAAATACGGGTTGTATTGGTGTCTCTTTAGCTCATCTATATCAGCATGTGCATGCTTGAATTTAGCAATAAATTTTGTAAAATCCAACAATAATAATGCATCCAGCCTCTGTTTTTACACTCCTCGATATCATCCATTCTTTCTTAAATCTTCTTATACGAATTTAAGGATTCATCCATAATATGATCATCAAAGGGCTTGAACTTCTTTGCCCAAGTGCTCAACTATTTATCTAACATTTTTTGTTGCTTAATAGGCTTGGCAAAATTTTCCTGTGTCAACCTGTACTCCAAATATTGGGGTGGGACAGATGCAGTGTTGGAAGTCCCACCCATTGGCGGCATCAATGCTGATCCTGCAGAAGTACTAGGTGGCATATAATCAGGTGGCACATAAGTAGTTATAGGCTACGGCATACCTATAGGAATCTCAAAAGTGTCGGGAGCTGAGGCTGATTGTGTCTGATAAGAAGGAGCTTTATTGACTCGCATTTCATATTTTGAATCATCTTTCATCTTTTCAATGTCCTGCCTATGAGTTTCTCGCACCTTATTGTCAACTCCTCGAATCAAAGGCACATTAGCTTGCCTGCATAATTCCATAATCAAATACAAAAATGGTAAGGCTCTTGCCACTTTGTGTGCCCGAACAAACATCTCATTAGCAATAATTTGGCCAAAATCAATCTTCAGTTGGGCCATTGACTAGCCAAAAACACAACCCTATAATTGTCCGAATTAGCATTTCCCCTTGTCGGCATTAACCTCAATCTAACAATGGCCCACCAAAACTTAGCTCAGAAACTAAGAGATTATTTAGCAATGCGCTCTTGCGAGTTTAGTTCCCAGGATGGGTTTCCATTATCAGTAAAGAGCCTCGATAAACAAGGCCTTTGAGTGGATGCCATGGTGATACGATGCTCAAGCTCTAGAGCTGCAGATGGTGATTCATAGTCATACCTAAACAACATCCTGTTCAGCGTATGGGCCTATATATCAATGATAACCCCTCTAGCTGGAACTGATTCCCTATTGGGCAAATCTAAAATTTTTGAGCCTTTGGGACAGTCTTTCTCTGCTAGTGCCAAATAATTGGTGAAAAATTCTCATACAAGGTTAGTTGGTATGCCCTGAGAGGTTTGCTCATCCAGGCTAACTTATATTCATTGAACTGCTTCTCAAGCTCTGGATACTCATGCAAATCAGACGTCACTATCTGATGCTCCTCGGAGATTGGCCTGGTTGCAGTTGGTTCTAATCCATCAAGGTATTTTTCCCTTTCTCCCTCAACTTTCCACCTTATTTCTTCCCTCAATGAGGCTATTTGAACTTGACCACATTGGCATCCTCAGCCTCTGATGCCTCAACTTGGTCGGGATTTAATGTATTTACCCCTTTCTTGTAAGGGCTCGAACTTATGCTACTAGAACTACTCTTACTCTCCTCTTTAGAATGGGAGAGTGCCTGATTTATCCTATCATTTTTCCTAGTATTGAAAGCCGGAGCCTCCTCACTCAATGCCGGTTTGCTCCTTCCCTGTTGTGTTCTTCCACCACCTCTAGTTAGGAAAAGTTTTCATGCCATATTGCCTGATAACATATCAAGTAATAGTTGGATCAGAATTAGAGAGAAAAATTATTGCAAACATAACTTGATGGAAAGTTTGACGGTCTGTCAGGCTTGTGAGGTCCGTCACCCTACCGTCATGCCTTAAATAGTGACTCCATTATTAGGTAGACTTGTGACGATCGACCTGATGGTCCATCAGGGTGCTGATAGTTCATCAAGTCATCCATCGTTATTGAACCAGTAAGTTGCAATTTTGACAACACTGCGAAGGTCTATCTGACGGTCCATCGGGGGTTCAACAGTCCGTCAAGATGACCGTTACCTTACTTTTCACTTTCAAACTTTACTTTGGCATTTTATCAAACACCTACTGTGCTATTCCTTATTATGCATACAATCATGATATTAATTTAGTGTTAATCACAAATATTGTCACTTTTGGTTCATGGGTAACTCAGACTTTACCCAGAATAATGCACACCAGGGTTCAACTTTGAATCAGAATGACACAAAACAAAAACAAGATGGAATTTCTTTCAACAATTAACAACTTATATTATCCATGTTTAGAAATTTAAAAACAAGAGTAAAGTTGTGATCATACCTTGATTTTGTAGTAACTTCACTACTCTGACTTGTAAACTTAGAATAAAAGAAAACTTAGATCCTTTATCAGTTATTGTTAAATTGATTTTTGATGTGAGAAAAATATAGATGTAGTTGTTTAAATAGGAGAGAAAGGGTAAAAATAGAATCCTAAGAGGAGATAACTAATCCTAGGTACTTTGAATGCAGAAGAAGTTAAACAGTTTTAGGAATTAAAAGGGTGGCAACGAATGTAACTATTTTCCTTTATCGATTTAAAACCATTTGGGTCGGATTAGGATAATTTACTAAACATTGAATGTTAACCAACCCGACCCGTCAAACTTAGTTTTAAGTTGACAGTTGACCTGATGGTCCATCAGGAGTCTGATGGTGCATCAGGTAAACCGTTGCATCTTACTTGAACCATGTCAATCATCGATGGTCCGTTAGTGATGCGATGATCCATCGAGTAGTCCGTCAGTCTCATTCCAGTAACTTTGTATTTTAGCTTCATATTGAGGTAGGGATTGATGGTTGTCGAATATGTGATGGTCCATCAACTTGGCCTTATTATGGGTTTGACGGTTCTATTTGACAGTTCATCATGGACTTGACCGTTTGTCAACCTTCCCGTCACCCTCTCTCAGCTAGGCAAATCTTTTTTTCTACATTCTCAATCCTACACACTTCACAAACACATTAAATTGGATAAAAATACCAAATAAACTCTAACTATTCTTTCAACAACACTTTGTGGTTTGCCTCCTACTAGCACCTAATTTATTATTGCGGCACGACTCAGTTATCTCGATTACTCAGACTTTATCGAGATAGATAGTAGCCATGCAATTTATCGTATTCATTGGACCAATATATAGCTTCACTCATTGCCTGTTAACCTTGAAGACACTTTCATCTTCATTTTCAAGTTCAACTACTCCAGATGAGTAGACTTTGTTAATTTTGAATGGGCCAGACCACTTTGATTTAAGTTTACCTGGAAAGAGCTTCAGTCTGGAATTGAAGAGGAGTACCCAATCACCTTTTTGAAAGTCGAGCTTATTGATCCTTTGGTCATGGTACTTCTTTATCTTCTCTTTGTACAAGTATGCTCTTTCATAAGCCTCGAGACGAAACTCATCCATCTCATTCAGCTACCTCAGTCGCAATTCTGCTGCCTCATTCCAATTCAAATTTAGCCTCTTGAGTGCCCACAATTCCTTGTGCTCCAGTTCAATTGGCAAGTGACATGCCTTTACATAGACCAATTGGTATGATGACATGCCAATGGGTTTCTTGAAAGCCATTCTATATGCCCATAAGGCATATCCAGCTTCCTAGACCAATCTTGTCTACTTTTATTCATCGTCTTGGTAAGAATGGCTTTTATCTCTCGATTTGAAATATCCACTTGCCCACTAGTCTGTGGGTGATATTGAGTCTCCACCTTATGTTACTTAACACCGTATTTCGCTAAGGTAGCCCGGCAACACTAGGTTGCAAAAATGTGATCCACCATCGCTTATAATGGTATGTGGTACCCCAAAGCGAGAGAACATATTCTTCTTAAGGAATGCAACCACTCTCTTTCATTCATTGTCAGTCAAGACAACAACCTCAACCTATTTAGACACATAGTAGACGGCAATAAAGATGTATTTAATCCCATAAGATCTCACAAAGGGCCCCATGAAATCAATGCCCCAGACTTCAAATAACTCTACTTCCATTATTTTTGTCATGGGCATCTCATGGTGCTTTGAGATTGAACCTTGTCTCTGGCATTGGTCACTATCCACTCGAACTCATATGTATCTTTTAATAAGGTCGGCCAAAAATAACCATTCTGCAGCACTTTCCTCACAGTACGGTCACCTACATGGTGACCCCCGACTGAGAAGTATGACAAGTTTCCAAGATATTCAACATATCCATCATTGGGATACACCGTATGATAATGTTATCCATATAACTCTGAAATAAATATGGTTCATCCCAAAAGTAGGGTGTAACATCATGATGACTTTCTTCCTTTGGTGAAAAGAAAGATTCTTTAGGATAATTTCACTTACCACATAATTTGTAAAGTCCACGTACCAAGGCACTCTTTCAAGCATAGCAGCTAGGATTTTCTCATCCAGAAATATATCATCAATTTCAAGCTCATACTGGACTTCTTGATCTCCCTCAAGTCTGGACAGGTGATCTGCAACTTGATTTTTGCATCCCTTCCGATCTTTGACTTCAAAGTCAAACTCTTAAAGAAGCAGCACCCATCTGATTAGCCTTGGTTTATCATCCTTATTTTCCATCAAATACCTCAAGGCTGTGTGGTCTGTATGCACCACCAGCTTGGTCCCCAATAGGTAAGCACAAAACTTTTCAAATGCATAGACTACCAAGAGAAGTTCCTGCTCAGTAACAATAAATTCTTCTGTGCCCCATTTAATGCCTTGCTTGTATAGTAAATGGGGTGAAACAACTTTTCCTTTTTTTGGCCAAGCGCCACTCTGCTTGCATTAAATATAATTTCAAATGGCATCAACCAATTTGGTACAACAATGATTTGGGTAGCAACTAATTTCTCCTTAAGGCATTCAAATGCCTTCTTGTAATCATCATCAAATATGAACTTGGCCTTCTTCTCCAAAATCTTGCAAAATGGGTTTGCAATTTTGGAGAAGTCCTTTATAAATCAACTATAAAACCCCATATGACTAAAGAAACTACGAACTCCCTTTACTGAAATGGGAGAAGGTAGCTTCTCAATAACCTTGACCTTTGCTCGGTCGACATCAATTCCCTTAGCTAAAATTTTATGACCAAGAACAATTCTATCCTTCACCATGAAGTGGCATTTCTCCCAATTTAGCACTAAGTTAAACTCCTCACATCTTTGCAATGATCTACTCAATTTACCAAACACAACTTAAAAGAATCACATACCACTGAAAAGTCATCCACAAAAACCTCCAAGGTTTCCTCAACCATATCAAAAAAGATAGACATCATGCACCATTGAAAAGTGGCGGGTGCATTACATAAACCAAAAGGCATTTGCTTAAAAGCAAAAGTACCATACGAGAAAGTGAATGTCATCTTCTTCTGATCCTCTAGAGCAATAGAAATATAGTTGTATCCTAAATACCCATCCAATAAACAATACCAACCTCTTCCCTCCAACTGGTCAAGTATTTGATTAAAGGCATCGAGAAGTGATCCTTCAGAGTCCATGAGTTGAGCTTGCGATAGTCCGTGAAAAATCTCCACCCTGTCACTGGCCTGAGTGGAATCAACTCATTTTTCTCAATAGCCATTATAGTTATGCCCTCCTTTTTAGGAACACATTAGATGTGGCTCACCCATTTACTATCAGAGATGGGGTATATAACACGTGCATCAATCTATTTAATGATCTCCTTCGTAACCACTTCTTTCATCGGTGGGTTAAGGCGGTGTTGGTGCTAAATGGTTGGTGTGCAATCTTCTTTAAGCAGAATCTTGTGAGTACAAATTCCCAGAGGAATACCAATAATTTCGGCAATAGTCCAACCTACAGCCCTTTTATATCTCCTAAGCAAGGAGATAAGTACCTCAACCTGGTGCTCACCTAAATCCGCTGAAATAATCACAGGTAAATTGTTTCCACTCCCTAGAAATATATACCTTAGATGTCCTGGCAACTCCTTCAGCTCCAAAACCAGTGGCTCTTCGATAGATGGCTTACCCGGTGGTGTTGGGAGATTTTTTAGATCTAAATCCAGCATCTTGGGAGTATATGAATAGGATCACATTCCCATCAAAGTATATACTGTCTCTTCGTATTCCTCAATACCTTCACCATCAAAGTTCATCAAGACTGCAACAAGAGTTTCCACAATAAATTTCTCATCGATTGGAACCTCTTGCTCATCTTCATAATAAACATCAATGATAGAGAATACACTTATCTCCTTGGGTTTATTCATAGACTGAAACACATCAAAGTGAACTACCTCATCATTAAGCCTGAACAGTAGCTCATTAGCTCGCAAATCAATAAACACACTCCTAGTTGCAAGGAAAGGTCTACCCAAGATTATGGGTTCCTCAAAATCCACCTTACAATCCAGAATAACAAAGTCTACAGGAAATATAAAGCTGGCCACCTTTACTAACACATCATACAATATCCTCACTGGATGCTTCACTGACCTGTCCACCATCACTAATAACATATTTATAGGTGTAGGGTCCCCAAAACCCAACCTCTTATACACAGCAAGTGGCATCAAGTTAATACTTTCTCTGAGATTGCATAAATTCTTAGCAAAATCAAATGACACAATAGTAAAAAAGATGGTGAACTCTCCTAGATCTTCTTTCTTTTGTACCAAGGATTTTGTCAAAATGGCGCCACAATGGTGAAAATTATCCACCGATTTATATCTAACTGTTCTCTTCTTCGTCACAAGGTCATTCATAAACTTAGCGTATCTAGGTATCTGCTCTAGTGCCTCTACTAAAGGCACATCACCATCAGTTGCTTCAGCATTGCCATATATTTGCTAAAATTTATGTCATCAGCCTTCTTTTTTAATCGATGGGAAAAGAGAATCAGTGGTTTTGGGAGAGTAGTAACCATTACTTCCTTTTTCTTTCCCTTTTCTTTTTCTAACTCATCAACCTGCTGATGGTTATATGTATTCTCCTTACCATCCAGCTTCTCAGACTCCACTGGACAGTTTTTATCCTCTTCAGCATCTTCTTTAATCATATCATTAGTCATAGCTTTGCCCATATAAGGTCCAAGTAATACTCTACCACTCCGAGTGTTGACTACCATGCAAGAGCCATTATTCCAATGATTTTACACTGTATCACTCGAAAATGTATCACTCTTTCTATAAGTAAATACCAATAAGAGTTGGCTCATCTGCTGCTTTAACTATTTGATAAAAGTTAAATGTGAAGTAACTAGCTAACTCATAGAGGATAAGTCACTCTTCATCGCTGTCACCTCAGCATTGGTCACCTTAACCCATTTTAATAGTTTCTCTATCATGTCCTCTATGGACATTTTTCTTGAACTAGTAGTAGTATTATCTCGACTTCTAGGAGGTACGTACTATCCACTCCTATCATTCTTGTTTTTCCAACTCCCTTGATCCCTATCTTTGTAACCAACTTTGTCATAATAGTTTTGAACTTGATTTCCTTGGTTATTTACTCAAAACCCCCTGATTATTTAGATAGTTGGCCTCCTCCTTAGAATCAAAATCAGCTCTACTTTATGACCCAACAACTTTGACCTTCTTAGTCTTTCCAGATAATAAATTTTTAGTAAGCAAATCTATCTGTGTTTTCATATATACCATATATTGGTCGCGCTTCTCCTCTTTCTGGCATTGCTTCACAGACATACCACTAGACATAATAGGGCTTGCTATCACAAAAACCCTAGTATGCCAAGATCTATTTGTCTTAGTCAATCGTTCCAACATATCCATTACTTTGGTGAAAGTAAGCTCCATGAATGCTCCTCCTACAACATTGTCTATGGTTGGTTTAGTGATGGAGTTTAAAGCTCTGTAGAATATCTCCATCAAATGCTCATCGGTCATCTTTTGGTTGGGGCACTGGGTAAGATTCTTCTTGAATCACATCCAAGTCTCGTGTAGCGCCTTATTTGGTAATTATCTGAAGTTACTTATCTTGTCCCTTAATTGTAACATCCTGGAGGGTGGAAAAAACCTTTCTAGGAAAGCTCCTTTCAATTGCCTCTAGTTCATTATAAAATTAGGAGCCAGCTCATTCAATCACATTATTACCTCCCCAGATAGAGATGATGGAAATAACCAAAGATGAATGGAATTCTGTCCAATCGCATAGTTGTTAAATGAATTGAAAATGTTGATAAAGTTCACCAAGTGTATATTTGGATCATCCCCTAGAAGTCCGCCAAACAACCCCTTGAGGTTAAGCAGTTGTATCATGGTGCTTATGATATTAAACTTTACCCTAAGTGCTAGCGATGGTGGAATAATTGCTCCGATGACACTAGTCTCATCCAAGTCTATATCATCTTCCTCATCAGGTGCAAGCTGCATAGCAGGTTAGCTGTTTGCTCTCCCTCTAGCTGCCCGATTTCTATTCACTGGTGTAGCCACATTATCAGTGTGCCTCCTATTTTTTGGGTTGATCAGATCATCATCCCCTAAATCTTCTTTATCAAGATTAGGGGCACGGACTGGCTGACCATCATTCTGTTAATTAGCTTGTGCTCTAGACAAGACGGCTAGGCTCTTAGCTTTTTGTTGTTCTTTCATTCTGCTAATCAGGTAAGGTTCCAGACTGAAGGGTAATAATGTCTCTTCTCAACTTCTGGTGCGATGGATAAACAATAATGAACTGGTAATGAACAAAAACAACAAATAAAGGTAAAATTTGGGAAACTTGACCAAAGGTCAATTAACAATCACAAACTTAATTGACAATCGTATTCCCTGGCAATGGTGCCAAAATTTGATATGACCAAATTACAACTCTCGTTAGAAAGTGTAAGTGGTCCCTGTCAAATATAGAACCCCACTAAGTTGGGGTCAAATCCCACCGGGACTGTGCAAACTAAGTGTTATGGTTGTTAAACGACTGTTGATCGAAGGTTCTAGAGTAAAAAAGGTTTTGAATTGTTAACAGTATTCAAGTGCTCGTAATAATTAGTGTTCCAACTAGTGAGCTTTAGTGCAAGTAGTGACTCAATAGGAGTAGACAAACCAGAGTTATGTTCACCGAGATGTTCAAGCAAACAGGGTTTTGAATTACCTTAAATTTCCAATTTATAACTTCAATTGTAAGAGATATTGAATTCTAAAATTTACCCATTTGTTTCTCAACCTAAATAGATAATTAACCCTTTAATTCTTTTGAACTTAAAGAATGTGTTGGTTTATTCAACTAGTCTCTCGTGTGGATTAATCCTTGTTAAGGCATCAACCCTTTACCCAAAGGTTAAAGCCGTTAGATTCCATGTAAACCTCTTCTTTTCCCAACATACACTTTTCTACTCAAATAAGTGATGTTCCTGGGCACACCCTTCAAGTTTGCAAGCAAGAAAAGTCATTAATATGAAGATGGGTTTATACAATCTCAATTACATATGGAAATTATGTATTTTCATAACCTCTATCAGCTATTCACATCAAGGCTCCCACAATCCTAGTTATAGGATTTTAGCCACACATCTCAAGACGAGAAGAAGAAATTATTGTGTTTTTGATAAATAAAGTCAAGGAATTACTTTCAAAAGTTACAACAATTATTCTTGAATCTTCAATGAGAATATCAATAAAAATAACTCGATCCACAATTGTAACTTGAATCTTAGAGAATACTACGTTGCAATAAGTTTTCTAGATGGAAAATATGATTAAAAAAATACCTAAATAAAACCTAAACTTGGTATTTATATGTTCCCAAGTACTGAGGATTTAAAATTTAAACTTATTAAAGTTGTGTCAAAGATGGCAATCATGTTGATGGCCCATTCGTAGCCTGACGGTCCATCACATGAACCATCGATGATGGTCCCAAACTACTACTTTCTAGTTAAGGGGTAACAGTCATATTGATGGGTCGTCACTAGCCTGGCGGTCTATCGCGTGGACCATCACTTGATCACCTGAGATGTTTTACACTATTTTAGCCTGACGGCGAAGTTGGCAGTTCGTCAAAGGTCCAACGATCTATCACTTGGACCGTCACAGGAGTCATCTACTTAGTCCATTCTGTTTAACCTTGACGGTCCATCACTTGGCTGACGGGCTACCAGTTTGATCATCAGTGGACTTTTTCTGCTACTTTTCTAAGTTTCTTCTTCAGCTAAATCCTTGACCTAAAAATACTAAGATCCAGTATTAAATATAACAACATTTTCTGGAAAACATACAATTATCCCTAGAAAAAGATGTAAAATGTTTTATCAAAAGTCAAAACATCAGTAGACATTTCCTCATGCACTATTGGTAGGTTCTTGTATGAACTAGATTATCAGACTTCTATAAACATTAGAAAAATGGACTAACATACAGAGGAGATGAGAAAATTACTCGAAAATAGATGGGGTCAGAGAAGAAAATAGGCTATTTCTGATGGATTGCAAGGCATATAGCGTCTAATGGTGAGAATACAGTATGGGTTATAGGAGGTAATGGAGTGGTCTCCTAAAGGATTGAAAAGAATACCCTTACATTTCAGGCCAAGGTGTGGCAGATGTTGGCTCGACATAAGCTTTTTCCCTCCATGAGAGGTTTTAAGCCCATTTCGGGTAGCTTTAATAGGTGGCCTTATATCTGGATACGAGTTTGATATCGAGGAGTTTTTAGCTCAAGAGATAAGAGACCGAGCTTAGGGGTGAGAAGTTACTAATGGCATACCCATGTATGATAATATAGGTTTATTTGGCTGCAAGGATATAAGATATCCTAGGGGTTGATGAGATAATCGAGGCTACCAACATTACCAACCTTGGGCTAATCCAAGATGCAGCAAACTTAATAGTCAAATAGGAAAGGAGAGCAGCAGATATGTTATCTGATATATTTTGGTAGAGTGGTCAGGCTGAGACTACTGAGGCTGCTAAATAGGAGGACAGATAGAGACTACACAAACTAATGCAACGGGTACTTTTAATGCTCCTCCTCTGGTATAGTCTACAGCACCCTGCCTGAGAGGTATGCCTTTTGGACTTATCATGATTTCCCAGGCCATATAGACCGATGCCATGACCATACTGGGTACACTAGAAGCCAAGGTCCACAACATGGAAAGGGGCATGAATCCCTAGGTGGATGCACAGATAGCGAACCAGGATAGACGAGTACAACACCGGCTTGATGCATTTAAATCAAGGATTAATCGATAGTTGGGTACAGGAAATATGCATGATATTCCTAAGATTAAAGCTGAAGTTGCTTAAATTAGAAAGATAGTTATGGAATTGTACGATAGACCGATGATCCCAAAGCTCGTGATTGAGACAGTTGTGCTTGTAGTTCATCTTTCTAACATTTAAGCTATTTCAAACCTGGTAGAGAAGACTCAAGAGGAGATAAGAGAGAGAAAGATGAGAAAGCATGAGGAGAAAGATATTGAGAAGAAGGCTAAGGTAGCTAGCCTACAGGATAAGCTGGACAGAGAGACATAGGTTTATGAGATGGTTACAGGAGCCGGTGATTCTAGACCACCAATTGAGGATATTGAGAAAGATGGTGTTATAGACCCGCCTAGTGCCACTGTTGCTGATTTAGTCCCCATAGCTGATGGGATGTATGCCGATGATAGTGGGACCCGATCTGAGGGCCCACGTGCTGATATTGTCGAGTTAGCGTCTTAAGCACCCAAGTATGACCTTTCATCCTTACTTTAAATTTTTTAGCACCAAGGATAGTGCAAGGTTTTTCATATGGGGTGAGGGTGTATAGCTGATTTTGAATGTCTCGAAGTAGCTAAAAATCTAAGTAGCTGAATATTTGTGATGGTTTGCAGGTTTGGTGCTGAGAAATAGCTGAGATAAGGAGAAAATTTGCACCTATGGCAGAAAATGGATTTTTACTAATTTTTAAGTGATTTTGAAATTGATTTGTAATGAATTATGATTTTGAAATTTATTTCTGAGTTTGGAAACATAAAATAACTGTGGATTTGAAAAGATTATTCTGAAAGTATTTTTGTTAATCTAAATTGTGTTGAAAAGACCTCTCCTAAATTTTTGTTAATTGTGTAATAGGTGTATGTGTGTGATACTGTTGTGAATTTGATAATGGCATTTGAATTAGGGATAGAACAATTGGGTCAAACATTTTCATAACTGGATAAGTAGTACTTAGCAATGTAACCATGTGCGAGTGTGAAAGCGTGAGGTATTACTAAGTTCCCGGTGTAAAGGAATCTAGAACTTGCCCAGTTGCTTTTACCTAGGTCGAGGATAGTCAAGTTGGAAATGATCATAGGCCCTTTTTGTTGTAAGTCCACCAGAGCCTAAATGTCCAAACCAAATGAATGAATCTCTTTGATCCAAATATTCTAGCCTTAATTGACCAAATTTTGTTGTTTACACTAATTTCACCTTCCCATTCCCTTACAATGAACCTGTTTTGTCCCTTCCTCCTTCTTGGACACTTTGCAGCAAAATTCAGGCAAATTGCCTAAGTTGAGGGTGGCTATTATAGGTGTGCATAAGAGAAAATGGGTATGAAAAAAGTCGTGTAGAAGGAAAATTTGAAAAAAGGGGACAAGTATGGTAGAAATAAAAGAAAATAAAAGAAGAAGAAGAAAAAGAAGAAAAAAAGAAGAAAAAAAGGAAAACAAATAAGAAAATCGTACCTGGCCCAATCTGAATGTGTCAAAATAAAAAAGAGAGGCATAAGGGCAAAAATAAAATTGAAAAATGAGTGGACCCCAAAGAAAGCATAGTGTCAAGGAGGCGTAGTCACTAAATAAATCCCAAAAGGATATCATACCAGCCCCAAGCCTACATTAAAATCCGAATAAAGTCTTGTAGTGTTCCTATCTTAACTGTCTGAAAATTTAGGAAGAGAGCATAGGGCAAGCCTATGGTATTCTGTATACGCAGGTGATACTTTTTTATGATCGAAAGATTCATTTTTATATCCCTGAATAAATTGATTGATCCATACTGAGAGTGAAAGGGATTTTGTTGACAGTGAGCGCATATGGGTTATGTTGTTAAGTTGCTAGATTGTTTGGTGAATGTAATTTGTGTCTATGACTAGTTGTCTATTACTAATGTAATACCATCAACGGATTTCCTCGTGTTTCTCCGTGTGCTAAATTATTATACACAGTTTGAGTCTGGAAAAGTTAGAACTAGGAAAGGAGTAACATGGTTGAAAAATTGAGTTCAAAATCACTGCCATGGGTAGCTTAGGATCTTCCAGTTTAAGCATCGTTTCAGTGCTTTGAGATAGAGTTGGATTTCAATTTTCCTGAGGACACGCAAAAGTGTAAGTTGAGGGTGTTGATGTGTCATAGAAACACGACACTTTCGATTCTTAAACCCATGAATTTATGCATGTACTTAGGTTGTTTTAGTGGATATAATGCACTTTTGTGTTTATTACAAGTAAAACAAGTCTACAAGAGAGTTGGGATGAAAATGGAAGAAAAAGACCAGAGAAGACCAAGTTGTAGAAGGGTATGAGTTTCCTCACGAGTTGTCAACACATCATACGACTCGAAGGCTGACTCGTATGAACAACAGAAACAAAGAAGTAGAAGAAAAATAAAGTGTTGAGAAAATACGACTCGAGCATTTGATTCGTAAACAAGGATACGAGTATTCTTACCGTATGAAGAAATTGTAAGCATAATAGAATCTAAAGCTACCATCCAAAATTAAAGTTTCAGAAGTATATGACTCAAAATTTTGGGTATGACTCGTAAAGGGAAACCATAAGCAAACCAACGTTCAAAGCTTGGAAAAACAGAAGTCACAGGTAGATACGAGTGAAGGCCATGAGTCATATGGTCAAGGTACGAATCATGAGCATAAGTCATAAGAAGAACAGAAAGTTAACGCCTTGGGAGATAGACACTGGAATGGATACGAGAGGCATGGTACAACTCATATGATGAGCATACGAGTGGATGAGAGAGTCGTACCATGTGCCGACATAACTTTACCTTTCCCATTTTATTAGGATTTCTGAGTATTTTTGAAATACTATAAATACCCTAGGGTTTATCTTTTATTAGGTTACATTCTTTGACATTCTTTAACATCTTTTTATGTTCCAATATACTCTATTACATACTTTTGCTTTGTTCTTAAGATTTTGGGCTTTTATTCAATAGTAGATTTTAGATTTTATTTATCTCATTATTGTGCAATTAATTACATTCTTTCCGTATTGATTATCATGGATTGTTGCATGAACATGAGCAGCTAATCTCCCCGACTAGAGTTGTGAGAACCCTGGCGGATTAGATAGATAAATAAAGTATTAGATTCATCTATTCTAGGTTTTATGCATGTATCTTAATCTTTATCATAATATTTGACCTCAGAGTTGTTGCAAAAGATTAGGGATAGCTTGTATTTGCATACATCCTCACAAGAGAGTTTGTGATTGGGAAAAGAGGATTAAGACAGTAATTTGAGATTCACTTCTATCTTACTATTACAATATGTCATCTAATCACTTGAGACTCAAAAGGTGAAAGTGAACTAAAGTCGTAAACAATGAGCAATAAAGAGACACCCTGAAACTCACAAGGTAAAGGGTGAGATTTATCAACACGTTCATAAGACAATTGATAATACATATCTTGTTAACTTTACATGTAGAGCAATAGAATAGGTGAATTGAACATGAGAAATTTATGGAGTTGAGAAGCTAGGGGGAACACAATCCTAGTGTTCATCTTCTATTGTTTACAACTCAAAAGAATTCAAGATTCGGTTATTACTTACTGATTACTTCCAAATTCCCCCATTTACTTTTCTACATTGCTAATTACATCAAGCTAAGAAACTGTTCAATATTTTCCCTGTGGGTTTGACCCCAACCTAGTTGGGTTACTATATTTTGCATTGACAGCAACATACTTCTTTTAGAGGTTAGTTTTGGGCGACATCAGCCCACCACTATCGTGGAGGCACACTACTTTGGAGTTCCAAAATAGCCCTAAACCCCTTCTAAGAATTCTAAAACTTTCCCAAAATGCCCTTTTAACATCCCTAAACATAATTCAAGTCAAAAATCAAATTATCAAAAATTTTATAGGGTCTTACATTATCCTCCCCCCTCCTTAGGATCATTCATCCCCGAATGAAGAGTTAGGTCATTTTCAGCACGATAATAGCAAGAATACATCAAAATCAAATGACAAATTTGAACTGCTACAAGATAAAAATGAAACTCATAGCTGAAGTACTTTCATCCAACATGGGGAGCAAGAACAGGTACTTAGCCTTCATAACTTCCTCAGCTTTCCATGTAGCTTCATCCAGCTTTTGATTTCTCCAATGGACTTTCATTGAATCTACATCTTTTGTCCTCAATCTATAAACTTGCCTATCCAATATCTCAATCGGGACTTCCTTATAAGACAACGAATCTGTAACACCAATATCCTCAACCAGCAGTATCAAAGAAGGGGTCACCCACATACTTTTTCAGCATAGGCACATGGAAAATAGGATGAATAGTGGCTAACTTTGCCGACAAATCTAACTCAACATTCCTAATCTTTCTTACAACCTAATATAGACCAATGTAATAGGGATTGAGCTTCCCCTTCTTCCAAACCTCATGACTAATTTCATAGGAGACACTTTCAGGAATACCCAATCACTTACTTAAAATCCCAACTCCCTTCACCTCGCAACCGTATAAGACTTTGGAAAATTTGGGTAGTCTTTAGTTTTTCTCTAATAACCTTCACCTTCTTCATGGCTTATGAACTAAGTCAGGACCAAATAGCCTAGTCACACCTACCTCAAACCACCTAATAGGAGACCTACACCTTCACCATAAATATCCTTGAGAAGATCCATTTGAATTCTAGAATGGTAGCTATTATTATATGCAAACTTAATAAGAGAAAAACGGTGATACAAGCTAAATGGCCTTCGGGTTGCTAGAAAGGATGTTTATAGGTCAAATGATACTTGAATACTTTTTTATGGCTATCAAAAGGCATCCATTGGATGATTATGATGATCAAGAAGACTCAAGGGACGTTAGAGAGGACAATCGAAGACAAAATGAGGTTAGAAAGCCCCCGTAAGAGGAAATGTTACCCATCCACTTTGGAGGTGCACCCAACCCACTCTAGATTCATTAGAGAGGGTCAAAATAGCCTACCATACCCTTGGTATGCTCCCCATATGCAGCCCATATGCTCAAGCATATCTCTAACGGGATTCTATGTGTTTGTCTTTCCTAAATGGGTCACCTTTAGGCCCATATGATGTAATTAATTATCCTAGATTATAAATAGGACTTATCTTTCATTTAGTAGATATCTTTTGATGAATTATGAATGTAAACTCTATTGAGAGTGTGAGGCAAGCTTGAATTAGCTTGTGTTGATACTTTATTTAAAAATGTGGGTTGTTTGAGTTTTTCTTATATTTCTAGTGTTAGATTTGTGTTCTCTAACACTATAGGAGTCTAGGGTTCAAATTTGAGCTTAATCAAAGTCAAAGTAAGTGAGATACCATTATTAAGAGCTTGAACTTGAAGAAAGTGAAGGAGAAACAAAAATGTGGAAAAATTTGTTGTAAATTTTGACCAAATGACTTGCGGAATATGTTTAGAAGGTTCAAAATAGCCTTGGTTCAAAATTTCACTATATTTTGATCATCGTCTCAAGAGTCAGAGGTTTTTGAAGTCCTGGTTTCTTGAGTGTTCTTAAGGAAGATTCAAATCTTCATCTTGAATTCTTATCAAAAGGTGGTGTTTGATTCAAAAAAATGAAAGAAAAGTGGTAAAAAGGTGTTTGTATAAAGGCATCTAAGAAGATCCTAAGGATATTACACAAGAGAGTACAAAGGGGGACCATTAAAAGGGTAATTTTGGCAATTCACCAAGGGAGAGGTGGGATACTTGCTCTCCATCTGCTCCCAAGGTGTGCTAGGTCTACCCTTGACCTATGGATGCACCTCAAAGCAGTAACCAAGAGCAGTAGCTACGCCCAAAATGCCTTGCACCTGTGTCCCAACTGCAAGAGTAGGATACCCCCATGTAGATCACCCATGCCAATGCAGATCACTCTTTTCTGACATGGATCAACTCAGACGACACCAATCCAGGTTGATCAACCCTTTACAACATCAATTTAAGTCCTAAAATGCATCTCAACACTTTAAAAATTCCATTGCTTAAGGTTTAATTCTTAGTTTCAATTTATTTATTCTTAAATCTCTTCTTTGATTCTTAAACTAGTCATTAACTAGTAACTCATCTACTAAGTTGATTGATTAGTTCTTGAGTCCTTTTTCTTTTGTCGTCCTATTTTTTTTCAAGTTGTTCTCTATTGAATTCATTGTTAGTTCTTTGATTCAAGTCCATACACAATTTTTTTCTTTGAGTCATTTCAAACAAGGATATATTCCGACCTCAAGCCACAATTGGTACCAAACAATCTCATTGGAGTACAAATGAGATATCAACACTTGTGACGCTGATTGAGTGACAAATAAAGGAGTAAACTTTGAGAGCTTGTGAGGTTGATTTCCTAAACTTTAACTTGTATGTTGTTTTTGATTTTTTTGGTGTTTCTTAATCGGAATAATGTCTCAAGAAGATGAAACTTCATACACCATGGATAATAACACCATAAATGCTATGTTAGCTTCCATCATGGAAAAGTTTAATGCTATGGATAGTTGATTAGGATCTCTTGAAGGAAGAATGGAAAGGATGAAATGTTCTCTCTCAAGGAATATGGACAATTTGTCTAAGCTTCCCTACCTCCACCCTTCCAATCCACCAAATCTTCAAGATCCTTTGAGTAGATATGCTCCAAATCAACTTCAAGGTAACCAAGCTAACTCTTGCACTCTAGTAAATGAGGCTAGTAGCCAAATAAGTGTAGATGATAGCTTATGTTTAGGTGATCCTAATGTCTCTTTACTTCATGATGATTATGTACAACTTGAGAGTGTAGATACTCTAGTTGATCCTAATGATGAAAAAATTGACTCTTATAGCAAGATCGATTTGTTCCACCTAGTGTTGAATCCATTGTGACGAGTGATAGTACATTATATTGTGGAAGTCATGAGGACCAAATTTTATGTGAACCTAACCCACCACTTAAGTATGTTTGTGAAGTGTTTAAGGAACTTCAATTGAATGGTGATTTTGAAAATGTTAACCGATTGAATAGGAGTGACCCTCTAATTTCCTGTGTTGATAATCATACTAGTATAGAGGGTATAAATGATTGTATTGGTGGTAATCTTGGGGGGGAAAGGGTTTCCTAAACCTTTTTCCATGGTTACTCTACCTTTTTTATCTCAGTGATCATTTAAAATATGGTGGTTCTTCTCCACACCTCTTGGTGCTTGGGTAAGAAGACAAGCCAACCATGGGTGAGGGTGTTGGAACTCATCCTTATGATGAAAAGTCTTTCTTGGTGATTTCTAATCTACTTTAGAGGATAAAGTTGTGTAAAGGAAGGGTCTCCAATAAAGATGAGTGTTATAGAGAGGTTATGAGCTTATTGAGACTTGGGATCCATATGAGCCTTCATGAGCGGTTGATTGATTACCATGGTTCCTCTAGCATACCCCTTTGTCCAAATCTCTTGAATGGCTAAGTAGCTCTTACTCTGTAGGGTTATACACCCTTAGTTGATCATTTTCATACTTGGTTATATCATAAGTATGTGCAACCTTGGCATGATGGTATGATTGGATGTGCTAACTCTAAACCACATGCTATGAGGATATTGTGTTTTTTTATCCTTTCTTTAGTGTTGCAAGGTTTGGATTCGAGGTCAAATCCTTTTCAAGAAGGAAAGGATGATATAAGCCAAATGGCCTCTGGGTTGCTATCTAGAGAGTATGTTTATGGGTAAAATGACACTTAAAGACTTCTTGATGGATATAAAAAGGAATCCATTGGATGATTATGGTGATCAAAGAGACTCAAGGGATGTTAGAGAGGCCAATGGAAGACAAAACGGGGCTAGAAAACCCCCGTAAGAGGAAATGCACCCCATCCGCTATGGAGATGCGCCCAACCCACTCTAGATTTGCTAGAGTGGGTCAAATCAGACAATTATAAACTTGGGATGTGCCCCATGTTCTATCCATATGATCAAGAATGTGCCTAATGGGCTTTTATGTGTTTTTTTTCCTAAATGGGTTACTTTTGGGCCCATATGTGTAATAACTTAGCGTATATTGATAAATTATGAATGTAAACTCTATTGAGAGTGTGAGTTAAGCTTGGATTAGCTTGTGTTGATACTTTGTTTAGAAACGTGGGTTACTTTGGGATCGATTCCCTTGAGGTACGTACGATTTAGGTGCTTTGTTTGGTACATTGATTGAGGGTTTAGGGTTTGATATACCCTTTATTTGCTTTTAATTCCTTTCATTGTGTTTATCTTACTACCTTTCCATTTATCTTTATCTTCGTATTCATATCTTAGTTGTAGTTTTCGTTTTCATACTTTTGTTCGTGTATCAAATGGTCAACCCAACTACCCTTAAAGTCAAAC
Organism: Capsicum annuum; assembly: GCF_002878395.1. Lineage (NCBI taxonomy): Eukaryota > Viridiplantae > Streptophyta > Magnoliopsida > Solanales > Solanaceae > Capsicum > Capsicum annuum. The sequence goes on from NC_061114.1 coordinate 146,535,689, forward strand.
ATACAAGACCTTAGCATATCCTCCAAAGTTTGGATAGTTCGCTTCGCTTGTCTATCTATTTGAGGGTGGAAAGCGGTGCTAAGGTTTACCCGAGTAGCCATACCTTTTTGAAATAAATGCCAAAAGTGAGAAGAAAATTATGTACCTCAGTTTGAAATGATGGACACAGGCAGCCCATGCAACTTTACTATTTCCTGAATGAACAACTTAGCATAATCCTCTCCTGAGTAGTTAGTCCTCACAGGTAAGAAATGAGCAATCATAGTCATTCTATCCACAATGACCCAAATAGAATCATAATGATTGCGAGACCGTGAAGACCAGTAAGAAAATTCATATTATTCATCTCCCACTTCCACATAGGCAACTCTATATCTTGAGATATGCCACCAGGCCTCAAGTGTTATACCTTGACTTGCCGACAAACCATACATTTCTCCATGAAATTCTCGATATCTCTTTTTATATTGTTCCACCAATAGATTTCTTTCAAGCCAGGATACATCTTAGTCGAACCCAGATGAACGGTATATCTAGACTCATGAACCTCATCCAAAATACTTTACCAGAACCCATCAGCATTAGGAACACACAACCTCCCTTGAAACCTTAAGATGCCATCTCCCACAATCTCGAAATTCATAACCTTTTGTTAACCCATATCATCCTTAGTATGCATAAGTATGGGATCGAAAACCTGTTTCTCCTTTACCTCAGCACCAAGAGATAACCTAACCAATTCTTGAACAATCACTCCCCCATCCTTAGAGTCCAATAGATGGACTCACAAGTTAGCCAACCTGTGAATATCCTTCACCAACTTTTTTTATCCTCATCAACGTAAGATAAGCTTCTCATGGGAAACCTACTAAGAGCATTGGCAATAACATTACATTTACATGGATGGTAGTGCAAACTCATGTCATAATCCTTAAGTAGCTCGAGCCACTGACTCTTCCTGAGATTCAATTCCTTCTGCATAAACACATACTACAATCTCTTATGATTTGAATAGATGTATACGTGCACCCCATACAAATAATGGTACCAAATTTTTAAAGTAAAAACCAACACCAACAATTCAAGATTGTGAGTTGTCTAATTCCTCTCATAGAGCTGCCTAGAATCATAAGCAGCAGCCTTACCATGCTGCATCAAAATGCAACCCAATCCCGTATGAGATACATCACAATAAACAATAAACCCATTAGTACCCTCGGGCAGGGTGAAAACTATTGTAGAAGTCAAATTATCCTTAAACTTCTCAAAACTACCCTCACAAGAATCATACCACAAAAACTTTCCCTTTTTCTGAGTTAACTTCATCAACGAGGAAGCAATAGAAGAGAAACTCTCCATAAACATTCTATCATACCCATTTAAGCCCAAGAAGCTACTAATGTTGATTGGAGTAGTGGGTCTAGGAAATTTCTTAACTAACTCAACTTTCTGCAGATCCACCTTGATCCCCTTACTAAAAACAACATGCCTAAGAAAGGTCACAACACTTAGCCAAAATTCACACTTTGAAAATTTTACATACAACTTCTTGTCCTTAAGAGTCTACAATATGATTTGGACGTGATTGGCATGGTACTCCTCACTCTTAGAGAACACCAAGACGGCATTAATCAAAACTATCACAAATAAGAAAAAAAAACTGCCTGAACACCCGATTTATAAGATCCATAAAAGCAGCTGGAGCATTAGTCAACCCAAATAACATAACCAGGAACTCATAATGACCATATCGAGTTTGGAAAGAAGTTTTGGGAATATCAACCTCCAAAATTTTCAACTGATAATAACCTAAATGAAGATCAATCTTAGAGAAATACCTTGCACCCTGAAGTTGGTCAAAAAGATCATCAATCCTAGAAAGAAGGTACTTATTTTTATCTGTCACCTTATTCAGCTGATGATAGTATATATATATTTAAAAAGACCCATTCTTTTTTCGCATGAAAAGTATAGGAGCACCCTACGGAGAAATACTTGGACGAATGAAGCCCTTATCAAAAAGTCTTTAATTGCTTCTTCAGCTCCTTTAATTCAGTCAGAGCCATCCTATAAGGGGGAATTAAAATGGGATAGGTATTCAATATAATATCAATCAGAAAATTTATTTCCCTATTGGGAGGAATCCAAAGATAATTATCGGGAAACACTGTAGGAAATTCATTAACCACGGGACAGATCACAAAGAAGGACTTTCACAATTAGAATCCTTAACCCGAACTAGATGATATTGACACCTTTTGGAAATCAACTTCTGGGCTCTAAGATAGGAAATAAACCTCTCTTTGGACACTAAAAAACTTCCCTCCCATTCGATCACAGGTTTATTAGGGAATTAAAAACTGACCTTTTGGGTTTGACAATCTAGAGAAGCATAGCACGAACAGAGCCAACCAATCTCTAAGATTACATCAAAATCCACCATATCAAGCTCTATCAAATCTACCAATGTCTTCCTATCAAAGATGGACACCACACAACCCCTATAGATTTTTCTAGCAATAATATAATCACCCACCGTATAGACACAAAAAAAGGGTTGGAAATATTTTTAAGACCAAAACCAAAGTGTACAACCACATAAGGGGTCACATAAAATGGAGGAGAACCCGAATCAAGCAAACAATAAACATTATTAGAGAAGAGTTGTAACATACTAGTAATAATATTTGGAGAAGCCTCAGACCCTTGATAAATAGCAATTGGATAGAGATGATTACGACCAGTGCTAATACCAGAAGTGGTGCCCTTAGGATCAGGAGTCGAAGAAGCGGCGATCAAATCCTTATTAGCTCTAGTGGAAACTTTGGATATAGGATAATTTCTCTGCAAATGATCAAGCTGACCATAATTAAAACAAAAGTTCTTCTCTTCCACATAATAACCATGCTGAAGTTGTCCATGTAATCGACAAAGAAGATAAGGTGGGGCTGACTAAGCTCCACTGGCCTGAGACTAGGCACCATGTGCCTTAGGAACACTGATAGCCTAAAAATAATTATCACCTTAAGGCTTAGGATAAGAAGCACTAGTTGTCGAATAAGAACATCCCCAGTTCTTGTTCTTGGTCCACTATCTACCATTTCTCTCACTAGTCTACTGACCCTCATCCTGCTCTAAATATCTGAACTTCTTATTCTACCTCTCTCCTATCTCTATCTATTTTGTTTTTTCATTCTCTACCTACTTCATATAAACTACCAACCAAGACATGCCCATATTATTGTTCAATATCACAGTCTTACACTTCAATACCAAATCACGGGATAACCTAGAAGCAAACTTCCTTATTTAGGATATTATGTTAGCCACTAATTCTGAAGCATAATGGGACAACTACTAAAATTTTAGAGCATACTCCTTCATACTCATTTTTCCTTCCTTCAAGATCACAAACTCTTCGGCCTTATCTTCCCTCAACTCCTAAGAAAAGAAGTGATAAAGAAAGGCATCGAAAAAGTCATCCCATAACGTTGGTTCAGCATCACTACCCCTCATCGCTTCCCACTTATAAGTTACACATTTTAATTGATAGGAAGCAAACTCTACACCTTCAAAATAAGTAGCATGCATCACCCTAAAAATCTTCTTCATCTCATTAATGAACCCTTGAGGATCCTCCAAAACCTTAGAGCCTATGAAATTTGGGGGATTCAACATCATAAACTAACCAACCCGAGTAACCTCAGATAAATGAGAAACAAAACCAACACGATTAGACTGACGAGACTGTAATGAAACTAACTGATTAAGCATATGAATAGACTGACGAAACTTCATATTAGAGATACCTCCCTAAGGTGACTGAGCATGAGTGTCACCAGCTCGAAAGCTCGAGGAAGACTAGTAGGGATGGTGGAACCCCACGTGTAGCATTATAATCAGGAGCAAAGACCTTAGACTAGGTTTAAACTTTAAAAATTAGGGAGTTTCCTTCACACTTTCCTAAAGTGGGATAGAGGTTTTAGTAGATTTTCTATAAATGTCAGATCTTTGGGAGGTATGATCTGAAATGTGAGTAAGCCAGGAGATAGAGAAGTTTTAAGAAAAGTGGACTTTATAGCTCGAAATAAAACACAAGAAAGAGAAACATTCCTAAATGCCTCACAGCCTCCCACTTATAAGTGTGGTGTGCTACATACTCATAAAAGGACTCTATTCGACATAACTTTGTGAACACCTAAAGACCCTGAACCTTGCTCTGATACCAAGATTGTCACGACCTAAACCAAGGCCTAGTTGTGACAAGTATCTCAACCCCACAGTGAGCTAGAGACCACCCCCTTAGCCTAACATCCCGAACACAATAAAATAATATAGCAAAAGCAAATAAAATAGTTCATATATAAATCAAAACCAACATCCAACCCACGTTTGTCCATAGAAGCCTCTAAAACCAGAAATGCCAAATAGGTCGGAACATACTTTCGACCATGAACAAAAAGAAAATCAAAGAAAAATACTAAGACATTGATAGAATCAATAAAATAATTGGCCTTTTAAAATATGGAGTCTCAACACTTCACAGCAGATCCATAGGAATACTAAATTACCTAATGCTACATAGGAGCAATAGAAAATCCCTCGGACCCTACATCATGAAATAATGTAGCATCCAGGGATAGTCAATAGGGTAAGCACTAGAGTCTAATATAAGGGATAAAATAATGTCAATGTTAAAACCAATCAAAAACAATATACACAATATTTATATGTATATTTATAGGATATTGGGATAGGGAAAATGATCATAAGCATGAGATTTTTAACCGTTAACCTAAACTGTATAGCTCGTTTCGTCCTAATGTTACCCATGGGCATATGGGTTTAGCTCTCCTAGCTGAAAGGGCCCTAGTGCGTGTTAGCTGCACAAATTAAGAAATCCAAAGGAAAGGCTAACGACACCAAGGTTCTATCCATCCCAAAATATAAAGCGATAACAAATTAAACGGTCATATAGACTCTCACGCCCAGACATGGTTCACAATGTTAACCCCCCCCCCCGGGACTACACCTTCATGGTAAGCTACACAAATTTATTTAAGTCTAAATTAAAATAGTTTGCACATTAACCCAAGAGTCTTCTATTAAAGCATTACCATTTGGTATCATCATACCAATTATGCTTGCAAGCATATATAAGTAAGCCATTCCGATCCATGTAACCATTTAACTTCTATGTTCCATTTTAAAATTCAAACCACAGCAACCAAGGGCCTTTTAAATTTGTTTTATCTATTTTTCCATTAATGCAATACAATGGGTTTATAAGTAAGCTGAATTATGTAAATATCCATGTTCAAAACCAAATTTACAAAATTAGTTGAGGTTAATGCCATTTACAAGCCAAAAGTCATCAATTTGGGGAAACCCATGTTCTTCATTCCAATTACAATGACAATGCACCTATTCGGTCCAAAAACTATAAATTTAAAATATAAACCATCAATTTATATTCTTGAAAAGTAATTCAAATAACACCAATCAAAACACCTCAACCCAATTTCAAAGCCATCTATTTAAACTTCATGGATAATGAGTAAATAAATGCCATAATGTAAAATTAAAGTTAGGGAATGAGATACATGTTGGAATAAATAAGAAGTTGAAGACAATTCAAAGTTTGGAGCCCGGAGTAATGATTTCTTAAAACCCCTTAAACTTTCTTGGTTTAGGTGGTAAAGAAGAGAATATGAGTGTTTGATCTTTAACATTAAAAGTGAAAAGGTCAGTTTTATGTTTATAAGTCGTGTAAAGGGTGAAAAGATCAAAAGCCCATCCCCTAAGTAAAACAAAAATGGGGTAATTTTAACACAGCAATGTGGCACGCCAATATTATGGAGGCTATCCTCCGTGCCACGCTGCTATCGCGGAACTCCAGTGGCGGGGTACACCACTATCGCAGAGGCACACTGCCTTAAAGTTCCAAAATAGCCCCAAACCCTTTTTAAAAATTCTGAAACTTTTCCAAAACACCCCTTTAACATCCCTAAACATCATTCAAGTCAAAAATCAATATTACGCACGTAGGAGGGTCAAAAATAAAATTATCAAATTTTTTACGGGGTCTTACAATTATAAAGTGACTCCATTAAATGCCCAAATGGCTATAAGATCGCTTAATATAAAGAAAAATATATTTTGATCTCATCAAAATAATTAGTAAATACCATGTTTTAGTCATGACCCGAACCAAGGCCTGGCTATGATGAGTATCTCAAGTCCACTAGGGACCGGAGATCACCCCCTTGCACCTAACCAACCACCATAATATCTCCCTTATCGGATGAATTTTGGATACATATACAAGATAACATAAGGATAAGCTTAAAGATATTTAAAACATCTATAATCTGTTAATCGAAAATCAGCTAAATAACCTACCAACAATACCTAAACCTACGGTAATCCAACAAAGACTTCTAAACAAGGGATTGAAACTGAATAACAATAAAGTTTTGGGATATAACCCGGACTATAGCAAAAACAAGTCTAAACAATTTGTTTTATCCTTTTCGAATTTCTTTTGGCAAGGAAAGAGTTTTGACCTTCTTAAAACTGTTTAAAAAGTTTTGAAAAAAATTTGAAATAATTTTAAGAAAATTTACAGAAGTGCCACTTGATTTTTATAGAAAAATCAAGAAAAAATTAAAAGAGTTTTAAGGGTTCAAAAATATAAAAAAACCTTTAAAACTAGAGAGACTGGGTAAGGGTTCATTAACGCCCTAAGAAGGTTTTTAAGTTGCTTAAGAGCGTCCATTTAAAATGGTGTACCAAAAAAAACTAATTTGACTAAATAAAGAGGCTAATTTTGCAAAGACTTAATTTTATATAAAAATATACATTAAAAACATTCATTTAAAACTGACATTTATTTATTCAAAAAAAAAAAATTCTATTTGAATTAAACTAAGTTGTAGTTTTTCGAAGTTAAAAGGGGAAATGGATTTTAATTTCGTATAAGAAGAAAATTATGGAAATATTTTCTTATCATTAATCGTTATAGAAAAAGTTGATTATATTAGAAATGATACCTTTGAAAAATGTTAAGAGAGTGTTTAATTAAAAACCTTTATTAATTATGAAAAGTTGAAATTTATAAGAAAATTTAGTTTCTTGAGTTTAAAGGAAATTATTTAATTCAAATATAATGAATGTCATTTCGGAACAAAATACTTGATCTTTAATGACTTGTTTTAAAGAGAAAATTGAGGGAATCAATTTAATTCGTTTTAGATAATGTAAAATTATGTGAGAAAATTATAGGTTAAGTAACAAAATCAAGCTAAAATAGAATGACGATAATTTAGGGAATTATTTAGTTTAAGTAAATAAAATTAGAGTTAGTACATATAAACAACAATAACATAAAAGGAAAAAGGGAACAAAAGTTTAAGATTTGAGCCTTTATTGTCCCATTAGCAATCTATCCAGCTTTTGGACCTCATTCTTATGGACTTGGGCCCATTTCGTATACCAGCTGTATATTTACAGCTTCAATATCTTATTTTTTCTTGTATATTGCTGCATATATAGTGTATATCAGTGTCCAAAACTGCTTATTTTCCCTCCACTTTTCATTATAAATTGCGTGATGATGTGCAGCTTCTGTTTTACAGTGTATATCTGATGTATATCTGCTGTTTACACGCGTATACAGCCTAATTTCTTGTCTCTTAGTCCATTTTTGGGGAGTTTGGTCTTGAGGTTTGACTCGAGATAGTGTGGGCCTCGTTCTCCGTGCAGTGAACTTGATGACGAAACTTACAACACTAAACTCGGATTTTAATTTTTTTGGAATCGAGCTCTTGAGTCTGTTTCTTTGAGAATTTTTGGTTACGTTGGATTAGAAGCACGCGCCTCCCGAATCCTCAAAATTTTCCCCAAAAATCCTCCCCCTTCATCTCTAACCTTCAACCCCTATTTATAGGGGAAAATGTTTAGGGTTACTGAATTTGAAAACTGATATTGAACTGATTTTTTTAAAAAAAATTAAAATCCACTGTGAGACAAAAATGAAAACCATTGAGAATTAATTGTTTACTAAAAAAAGTTAGTCATGAACTAAAGACAATGAAATTCTCGAACTCTTTAGCCATACACGGCTATTTCTAAAGGTAAATTGGTAAACTGTGGTGGATGGAGTTTTGTCGTGGTTGACTGTGTTGGAATCCCATTAATGGGGTTGTTCTCTGTTAATGCGTTAGGATGCTGTTATTTTCCGTGAATATTGGTTGTTATGTGGTTGAAGGTTATTATTGGGTTGTTGTACGTTTGGTGCTGACATGTTGTTTGTTGCAGATGATTGTCGATTGTTGAGGAAGTTATAAGGTATGGATCGGGTCGGTATTTTAATGGAAATGGGGTTGTTGATAATTCTTATGGGCTGAACGAATTTTATTTTTTCTTCTTGGGCTGGCTGAGTGCAGAGTTGCGCTGGCTGAAAGGCTGGCCCAAAAATAAATACGCAAGGTTATTTTACGTTAATGAAATAGTTATAATAGAATAAATTCAAATAAAGTCGAGATGAAATTATCTTTTAATTAATTTAACAATTTTCTCAAATTTAATAATTTTAAAATAAATATTTAATGAAACTTAATTTTTACTTTATTTCTTTTTCGATGATAATAATATTAATAATAATAAATAAAAATTAAGAAATTAATCATGTCATCAATTTATTCTTTTCAGTCGATCTTGAGAAAAGTAGAATATTTACAATTTAATCAAACTTTTCACTCTGAATAAATTTTAAAGCATTTTCTTTAACTGATAATTGTATAATTAAACACTAAATATATTATTTTCACCTAAATTCAAAAGGTAAGTTTGAAATTTATTTCAAAATAACTAAAAATAAATATTCTAAAACTATTTGAAATTGAGAAATTCAAAAACTAATTTAAAATATGGAGGACAAAAATTAGGTGTCAACAATTGCCCCTTCCCTTTGGTTAGGCTAGATGCAAGTAACCCTGGGCGAAGGGAGTTTGACGTTCATAATTTTGTCCGACCACAATTTCGTCTCTCAAATGAGATTGATTTTCGCACGAGTTTTGGGAGCTATGGCCAGACCTTGGTATTAGGTTTCCTACATATCTCAGGTTATATGAGAATTCAATCCATTTGTAGTTCATAAAGCTTGATTTTAAAGCACAATTTTCAAAAAAATTCATAAGTTATTTCGAGTTTCATATTTTGGTAAAATTGGAAAGATGTGGGATAAGAAGGATTGGAGGAAGGTTGGAATGAAGTTGTTTTTTTCTACATAGAGCCCATCCTACATATCTCAATGATTTAGGAAATCAGACTGCTTGTAGTTTGACTCGATCGGTAGAAAAGATGGTCTCTTATTTTAGATAATTTTATCTTAGGAATGAGTGACAAATATAGCAAGTTATGGAAAAGAGGCTTGCATTTATATTAATCACGAATGTGGGGCCCCTTACACCAGAAACTAAGAGCTATATGGACATAATTTCCAAAGCTCTGGGTGCTTTGTCACTTGATTTTCAAAGAAGAGGAAGACTACCTCGATTGTGAGTTTAGAATTTTCCCCAGAGGTGACACTGAGACCAAAAATATTCTAAAATACCCGCATGCCTTCTAATAGGGGGTGTGGTTTGAGGGTGGTGAAAGTCATCCTTTAGCTCGCGTCCAAAGAGTTTGAATCCCTCTTCAGACTATGTCCCAGTTCGCTGCTAAGAAAAAGTTCCACGTTGTGTTGCATCCTTTTTGGAGTCGTCCACACCTGTGGTTTTGATTTGAGAATTTCATCATTTTGGATTCTCTCGACAACAACTCAAACAAATGGTTAGTTTTTAATGTAGCATTATGTAAACATAAACTGGCGCAAACCTGTTTGACCAAGCTATGCATAGATAGTCGAACCTGTTCTGAAAATATTGTGTCACTTTGAATAGGGTGACAACCTAACATGCATTGTTAAAAGTGAATGACTTATCTAGAATGTAACATGTCACTTCTAATGGAGTGATGATCCAACGTGTCTCATTGAAGAAGGAGGACCCATTTAAAATACAACATTCCACTTTAACGGAGTAATGGTCCAACATGTCTCATTGAAGGGTGAACGACTCATCTTGAATATAATATGCCACTTTGAACGGAGTGACGGTTCAACGTGTCTTATTAAAGGGCAGACGACACACTTTGAATATAACATGCCACTTTGAATAGAGTGAAGGTCCAACATGTCTCATTGAAAGGTGGACAACCCATTTTGAATATAACATGTCACTTTAAATGGAGTGAAGGTTCAACATGTCTCATTAAAGAGCGAATAACCCATCTTAAATATAACATATCACTTGAACGGGGTGACAACCCAACGTATCTCATTGAAAGGAGGATGACCAATGTTGAATGTAATATTTCACTTGAATGGGGTGACGACCCAACGTGTCTCATTGAAAGGCGGATGACCAATATTGAATAGAACATATCACTTAAATAGGGTGACGATCCAACATGTCTTATTAAAAGGCAGATGACCAATGTTGAATATAACATGTCACTTGAATAGGGTGATGACCCAGTGTGTCTCATTGAAAGGTGGACGGCCAACGTTAAATATAACATGTCACTTGAACGAGGTGATGACCCAACGTGTCTTATTGAAAGACAGACGACCAATGTTGGATATAACATGTCACTTGAATGGGGTGATGGCCCAACATGATGAACTTCATCCCATGAATCAGGAGTCCTTCAAAAGACTTGCTCTTATCCTAAGATTCTGGATTGGACCCTCAAACTTTGAGAAGATACTTTTGCATTACCTCTTAGAGGTAATCTTGTATAACGTCACCTGTTCAACTTGAACAACACACATTAATAGTGAAATAACTTGTTATAACTAAGTCAAGAATGCAACAAACGGTAAAGTTTAAAGATAAAGATGGAGTTGTTTGAATCATGATGATTTAGAGATAGTAGTTCGAATATATCTCCACATCTTCATCATTATTCTGGATCATTTCCCTATAAAATCAGAGAAAGTGTTGGAGTTCATAACGAAGTAATAGAAATCTAAATCAAGAGAAAATTGAGGGAGAGAAGTTGTTTGGATTATTATGGCAAGGCCACAGTTGGTCTGATAATGCCCTGTGTCATGCTTAACGTTGTTAATTTTGTGACTTCACTGTTCCTACATCTACAAAAAAATTCTTAGTTTTGAGAGACTGACTGTGTTGGTATTATCTTGCTCTCCTGATGCACCTTGTTGGTCATTGATTTGCAATTTTTTCTGATCTTGAAATACAACTTTATGGAAATTTTTAGAGTCCTCCTAAAAAATTCTGCCCCGGTCTATAACATATGACTCTTGAACTTTCTTATAACTTGTGACATTCATGAGTATGGAATCTTTGAGATCTTCTTAAAAATTTTGTCCCAGTCTAAAATGCAAAGTACTTGAATTGTTCCTGACGTAGAATACTTTAAGCATAGAGAACTTCAAAATTATGCCCTGATCTCAGCTTTAGGTACATCTGATTTTCTACTTTGTAGCACATGTGAAATTTTTTTGACCTTCTAAAAAATTTCTGCCCTAGTTACATGCTTCAATGTCATCTTTATTCAACTTGGGGAAGGATCCTTCTGGTGAATTTTGAGATCTTCTCAAAAAATTTGTCATAGTTTCTATGAAACTTTTACGAAAAATATGACCGAGACAGTCTAGAGCCTACACATTTCATTGAGGTAGGAAAGGTAGTTCCCATATAAAATAAGAAGATAAATCTTCAGTGGGGTTGACCGAAGCCGACATAGGCCGCCTACGTATCCCTTTCTTGGGAATTCAGGTCAAACATAGTTCATACAAAATAAAAGGGATATTTGAAATTTTTGATAATGTGACCGAAGCCAATATAGGCCGCCTACGTATTCCACAAGGAAAATCAGGTCAAACATAGTTCATTACAACTAAAAGGGTACAATTACAAGGAAATCAAATCATAAAGTGCGATTACAAGGAAATAAGCAGTAGAACGCGATTACAAGGAAATAAAATGAGAAAGTACGAATACAAGGAAAAGAAATGCTAACCTTTAAATGTAGGATATAAGGATGCCAAAAGTGCATATTTTTAAGAGAAATTGATGACCCTAATGACTACTTCTTGTGATTGGGCAATGGGTTTTTGTTAACATTAGATGGAGCTTCTTCAAGCGTTATCATCTTATTATAAATCAGGTCCTGAATTTTGTGCTTGAGAGTAATACCTTTCTCTGTATCATGTCCAAAAACTCCAGAGTGGTAAGCACATTGCTTGCTTAGATCATACCAATTAGCAGGTGTTCACAGGCTTTGATTCTACTGGATGAAGTAGTTTTGCTTCTTTCAGCCTTTCAAAAAGCTGAGTAAGAGATTCTTCCAATGGCATAAAAATTCAGGGAGGCTTCCTTTCATAATTGGCGCGAGGAGCATTATTTTGATAGCTTTGTAGTGGAGGTTGAGCATGATATGTCGTTTGTACATTAAAGACCAAATAGTGAGAATGTCGAGCATTGGGTTGATATCGAGGAGGTTTCTTGTAGTTGGAAGAGTTTTCTTGAGTCATCACTCTCATTACTTCCTTCTCTTTTTTTTCCATTTCTAAAAGAGCCAATCTGGAAGCCCCTGTGAGTAGATTGCAATTCTGTCAAGTTTATTATCCTTGCCGTCTTGAGCTATCCTCAATCATTTCTCCAGTCTTGATAAATTCAATAAATGTCTTTCCATCTATCGTTACCATGCAATCAAAATATTTTGGATTTAGTGTATGGATGAAGTAACTGATTATCTCAGCTTCTTTCATAGGGGGATATACCTTGTTCTCTTCTTTTCTCTAGCGTATGGCATATTTATAAAAATTCTCATTTGATCTCTATTTTAGCTTTGCGATAGAGATAATTCAACAGGAAACTTGTAGTGATCCATAAAAAAATTTGCCAAATCATCCCAAGTGTGCCACTTGGTCACATCTTGCTTGGCATATCATTCTAGAGCCTTTCCACTCTAGCTTTGACTAAATAGCTTGACCTGTATTTCTTCATTCTTACCCACACCAATTAGTTTTTCATAATAAGTCTTCAAATGAAGGAAAGGGTTTCCGTACCCATCAAACTTTTCAAACTTTGGGATCTTATAACCAGGAAGAAGATCGATCTCGAGAAATAACACAACTCTTCATACTTGACACTTTGGTTATTCTCAAGCCCCCGAAGTCTTCTCATTGCATCTTCAAAGGCCTTGAGCTTTCTGTTCACTGCCTCATCAGTGTTCGTTCTTGGATCATTCCCTATTTCAATATAATGATTAGCATCAAAGCGTATAACCCTGGAGTTTATATCACTAGCAGAGCGGTGGCATAAGTGTACATTGGCAGTACATGGTGTGGAAAGGGTATGTTTTGAACCTTTGGACGATCAAATGTGTACCCAGAAGGGGTATTCTTAGAAACGTGAGCAAAATGACCTTCTTGATCAACTCCTTCTGGCGTTGGAAACATAGGTCCCTTTTGTCAAGCATCAGGAGACAGAGTCATGTTTGGAGGATTCTGAGAAGGTGTTCTACTTTGTATCACTATAATCCTTAGCTCGGCAATTTGCTGCTCCAAACCGGCAACGAGCTCTAGGGTTATTTCCCTTCCTATCGAGGCACTTGGGTTAATTGCCACAGAAAAGGTGGGAACTGACTCAAATAAGTATTTGTATTAATCAAACTAGGATCCATAGTTGAACGAGTCCTTCTATTAGCCCAATCAAGAGCTGCTGAATCTATAGCTGCTTCTTTAACCTTAAACCATGTAAAATACTGATGTTCTGCCAGCGATTACTTTACCTTTGTGAAATGAGAAAGTTTTGACTACCAACACAAATTAGCCTCTATCTAAAAGGAAAAAAACACAAAAGTAAGAAGTTAGTTCATGATCATGATGATTGGCAAAGTAATACACGAAATAAAATGACATATTTGATTTGAAACAGACTAAGTCCAGAATTTGAAGATAGGACACTTAAGAAAGTGGCCGAATGATCAGAATGATAGGACACTTAAGAAAGTGGCCGAATGATCAGAACTTTGATCATTTGACGAATCTTGATTTTGATGGAAAAAATAGAACTTCGAACAAGATGAGTAAGTGATTTGAATAATCATACTAAAGGGCTTATTTGAAAGCTTTAAAGACAATATAGTCTTTTTATTAATAGAATGTCTGGATAGTTTTGACTATAATCAAATACGGGAAAAAACAATTGTGAGGACAACATGATCAATGTGAATTGGATATATAACCTAAGGAAATTTTGAACAAAATTGGGTAAATTGGAAGGAATTTTATCAATGAGCTTCTAAGGGTATTTTGGAAGTTCTAATTTTGAGTCTTATATGCCTACTAACGCTTTAGGATTTCAAAATAGGAATAAGGACTAGTCTTGTTTCAAGTGAAACGTATGTTCTTTAAACACACACATAAGCAAACATAGACAAAGCAAAATAATAAAACACTTTAGCACATAAACAATCATTACGTGTCCTAGCATACGTGATACCTTTCAAGCCAAAGGTAAGCCTAGCGTTAAATATCAATTTGAGATTCCAATAAATTAATTTAAGCTTTAATTAATGACATTTCTCGAGTTTGGATTTAGATTTCCGAACTCAATATGGTCAAATTTAACTTGGATCAATTTATCATTATCTATGCACATAATATGAGGATCGTCATTGGTTCGTGAACCCATTTGACATACGGGAATTTCCTAAATTTGTGCGATGACACCTTGGGTTAAACCACCTATGGCTTATGCATGCATGTCCTAAATCACGGGTGGCAACGCTCTATCTTAAGTTTTGCTAAGATTGGATATATACGGACTTGAATTTCCTATATGAAAAGGCATGTGGTTCCACGGCAGTAAAACTCTCGCTTACCCCACATATTCGCCGACTCTCTAAAATAGGTGATTTGAAAGATTTTTGGGAAAGTACAATGTACAATCCGCATGTACAATGTGTATGAGTGTCAATTTCCGAAGTGGAGGAAAATATGAACGAAATATCAGTTTATATGAAATTTAAACAAAAAACACATAATAATCAACCACAACAAGTTAGAAAATTTCTTTTTTGGTTAGAACCTAGATAAATCCACAGCAGAGTCGTCATTTTTGTTTTATCCTTTTCGAATTTCTTTTGGCGAGAAAATAATTTTGACCTTCTTAAAGCTGTTTCGAAAGTTTTGAAAAAAAATTGAAATAATTTAAAGAAAATTTACAGAGTCGTTACTTGATTTTTATAGAAAAAATCAAGAAAAAATTTAAAAGAGTTTCAAGGGTTCAAAAACAGAAATAAACCTTTAAAACTAAAGAGATTGGGTAAGGGTTCATTAACGCCCTAAGAAGGATTTTAAGGCACTTAGGAGCGTCCATGTAAAATGGTGTACCAAAAAGAACTAACTTGATTAAATAAAGTGGCTAATTTTGCAAAGACTTGATTTTATATAAAAATATATATTAAAAACATTCATTTAAAATATGACATGTATTTATTCAAAAAAGGAAAATTTTATTTGAATTAAACTAATTTGTAGTTTTTCGGATTTAAAAGGGGAAATGGATTTTAATTTCGTAAAAGAACAAAATTATGGAATTATTTTCTTATCATTAATCGTTATAGAAAAAGTTGATTAAATTAGAAATAATACCTTTGAAAAAATGTTAAGAGAGTGTTGAATTAAAAATCTTTATCAATTATGAAAAGTTGAAATTTATAATAAAATTTAGTTTATTGAGTTTAAAGGAAATTATTTTAATTCAAATATAATGAATGTCATTTCGGAACAAAATACTTGATCTTTAATGACTTGTTTTAAAGAGAAAATTGAGGGAATCAATTTAATTCGTTTTAGATAATGTAAAATTATGTGAGAAAATTATAGGTTAAGTAACAAAATCATGATAAAATAGAATGACGACAATTTAGGGAATAATTTAGTTTAAGTAAATAAAATTAGAGTTAGTACATATAAACAAGAAGGAAAAAGGGAACAAAAGTTTAAGATTTGGGCCTTTATTGGCCCATTGGCAAGCTATCCGGCTTTTGGATCTCATTCTTATGGACTTGGGTCCATTTCCTAAAGTGTATACCAGATGTATATTTACAGCTTCAATATCTGCGTTTTTCTTGTATATCTGCATATATAGTGTATATCAGTATCGACAACTGCTTATTTCGCCCTCCACTTTTCATCATAAATCGCGCGATGATGTGAAGCTTCTGTATTAAAGTGTATATCTGCTTTTTATATTCATATACAACCTTGTTTCTTGCCTCTTAGTCCATTTTTTGGGACTTTGGTCATGAGGTTTTGACTCGAGATGTTGTGGGCGTCGTTCTCCGAGCAGCGAACTCGACGATAATCCTTGATGATGAAACTTACAACGCTAAACTCGGAGTTTAATTTTTGTTGGAATTGAGCTCGATTCCGTTTCTTCGAGAATTTTTGGTTACGTAGGATTAGAATCATGTGCCTCCCGAATCCTCAATTTTTCCCCCCAAAATCCTCCCCCTTCGTGTCTAATCTTCAACCCCTATTTATAGGGAGAAAATTTTAGGGTTTTTGAATTTAAAAACTAATATTGAACTGATTTCTTGAGAAAAAAATGAAATCCACTGTGGGACAAAAAGGAGAGCCATTGAGAATTAATTGCTTACTCAAAAAAGTGAGCCGTGAACTAAAGACAACGAAAGTCTCGAACTCTTTAGCCAGAGATGGCTATTTCCAAGGGTAAATTGGTAAAACGTGGTAGATGGAGTTTTGCCATGGTTGACTACTTTGGAATCCCGTTGATGGGGTTGTTCACTGTTAACACTTTTGGATGCTGTTATTTTTCGTGAATATTGGTTGTTGTGTGGTTGAAGGTTATTATTGGGTTGTTGTACATTTGGTGTTGAAACGGTGTTTGATGTTGATGATTATCTGTTGTTGAGGGAGTTATAAGGTATGGGCCGGGTCGGTATTTTAATGGGAATGGGGTTATTGATAATTGTTATGGGCTGAAAGAATTTTATTTCTAAAATTTACATATATACACTAACTAAAATTACCTAATTACATTATATATCAATTTGCTAAAATATTTACACATATCCCAAATTATTTATATAAATCCCTTTACTTTCAACTTTCTCTCTCTTAAACATTATACATCTCACAATTCCAATATCTCTTCCGTAATTTACTCCCGCATATGCTCCCACATAAATCCCTTTCCTTTTAACTTTCTCTCTTTTAATCATTACACTTGTAAAACACTGATTTTGGCAAAAAAAGTAGTACAATATTTTTGATGTATTCTTCTTCCTCCTCTGTACAATTATTTCTTGAAAATATTTGTTTTTTGTGGTAAAGTTGAGATCTTTACTGGGATTTGGTGTTGGTTTTTCATATGGAGTTTATTCTGTTATTAAAATAATTGTGTTTGATCTTTGGATTTGATGTAAATATTTGAGATTTTGCTTCAAGATTGGATTTTTATGTGTTTTTTATGTTCTTGATTTTGTTGAATATGGTTTTTGTTTTTTCACTTTTGTTGAATTAGTTATATAGTTAGATAAGTTACATTAATTTGATATTTTAGATCTAAGAAAGTATGTCAAATTATTGGATCTTCTTTTGATGATTGGTGTGTTCTTACAGATTTGATTGAACTCCATTTTTTATTATTTTGTGTTATTTCAGTTCTAGAAATGTTTAGTCAGATTTACTTGTTTACCTATTTGCAGGCTCATGTAATTGGATAGATTTCAATAAATTTTGCTCTAAATATTGGAAGAAGATAGAATAATCGGTGGATTTTGTGTATTAGCTTCTTAGTCCTGCTTCATTATTGGGTGTGATTGACTTGCTTTCAAGATGATGATATTTGAGGAAATAGGGTTCTGTGGCGATCTTGATTTTTTTCCTGCTCGGCTAAAGAAAGTAGAAGTGGAAGTGGTTGCCCCACAGAATCAGATTGAGCCGGATTTTGTTGTGGATGATGATTATAGTGATGAGGAGATTAATGTTGATGAGCCTAACTTTGATATTCATGATCAATTCTATTTGCTGAGTGTATATTCTATGGTAATTTGCTCTTTGATGTTTTGAAGAAGTGTTTGTTCTAAAGTTGGTTCGTTTGTTGCTATTCCTGCTAAATATACGAATGTATAATATTTTATTATACTTGCCTGTTAGTGTATACTATTCTTTGAGGTTTTGAAGAAGTGTTTGTTCTAAATTTTCAATACTACATTTGCTTCCTTTTTGTATAATATGTTAACATACATTAAAGTCAATATATAATATAAAACTGTGTCATTCTAGTTAACTTACGAATGTATAGTATGTTGTCATACATTCAAATAATTGTATGATGAAAACTGTGCCAATCCAGTAAATATTCGAATGTATAATATTTGATTATACATTCGTCTATGTGTATAATGAAAATTGCCGCAATGACAAAAATTGCATTTTTTCTGGTTTTATTAATTTAACATGTTTGTTTAATCCACTGACTCAGTTAAAAAAATTTATGCAGCTATGTACTGATTTTTCATAACAAAGACTGCAAGTGGGTGTTGAGAGCGTCTTCTATGAATGAATCGGAAATTAATGTTTATATGAGAAATGGGTGTTGAAGGCGTCTTATCCTTATTCATACTCCTTCTATATATATTGTGGGTTTGTATATACTATTTAATTTGGCAACTATTATAGTAAATAGTTATTGAAACGTAATGTGTATTACACAATTATATACATTAAACTTTCATATATATATATATATATATATATATATATATATATATATATATATAATGTATGATATACTATTATACTTTATTAACATGCATGATGTTTTACTAACAACAATGACTTTTAACTGACTACATGTATAATTTTTTTGTTTAAACAGCATAAGAAATGGCAGACTTCTGTAACATAATTCGTGATAATTTAAGTTGTCTTTTCCATTTTGTTTTATGTGTATGGTTATAGATTATATTTTCGTGTAAATATATGATACGTTCACAATGTATAGTGTTATTGTTTATAAATATGTATGGCGTTAAACTTTTTCTTTATTTTCTACTAAGTCATGAACGCTTAACAACATGTATGATGTTATGTAATACATATGTTTTAACATATGAGACACTCGTTCAATGTATTATTAGCTTATAACATAATTTACCTACTGTTAAAAATTCAATATATTGATATACAGTAACACATTATTTTGTAATTTAGTTTTATACATAATATATAATAAAATGTAAGGAAAACTCAATAACTGTCAACTTATATTAGTAATATTACAATATAGTGTAAGTAATTGCCCAACATTTCTTCAGACGTTATATATGTATAATAAGAATAAGGACATCCATAAAATGTGAAATTAACATCCAAAAAGTAACATTGTAACCGTTTAACATCAACTACAAAATCAAGAATTAGTTGTTTCAATGCCGACTATTATAAAAAAATGCTACTCTAAAGTAACAAGTGCACTTTCATCAATTATTTGGAGAGAACTATTCCACGACAGATGAGGATCCTCATTATCACTCGTGTACCCACTTGCAGTCTTTGTTACGACAAATCAGTACATAGCTGCATAAATTTTTATAAATTAAGTCAATGGATTAAACAAACATGTTAAAAATAATAAAATCAGAATAAAATGCAATTTCTGTCATTGCGATCAGTTTTCATTATACACATAGACAAATGTATAATCAAATATTATACATTCGAATGTTTACTGGATTGACACAGTTTTAATTATACAATGATACAATGATTTGAATGTATAACAACATACTATACATTTGTAAGTTAACTGGAATGGTACAGTTTCATTCCAAAATCCACAGATTATTCTATCTTCTTCCAATATTCAAAGTAGAATCTATTGAAATCTATCCAATTATATGAGCCTGCAAATAGGTAAACAAGTAAATCTAACTAAACATTTTCAGAACTGAAATAACACAAAATAATAAACAAGTGGAGTTGAATCAAATCTGCAAGAACACACTAATTATCAAAAGAAGCACAAATGTGCACAAATGACAAAGAGTCTAAGGTTTTCTTAGGCATTTCACTTAATTTGAAGCTCAACAAAAATACTGTACAAGCTATTTTTCCACAAAAATCCAAGAATTTGACATAATTTCCTAGATCTAAAATATCAAAAAATACAAAGCGAAAAATTAACCAACCATAAAATTATTTCTTCAACTCAACGTAAACCCTCACTCCATTGTTGTTTCTTATGAAAATTAGAGAAGAATTTCCTTCAACCACATATTTAAATTCTATTTTTTTTCGTACTTCGTCGATATCCAATTCCCTGGCGATCGTAAAAACCAATTTCAAGAAAGTAATACCTTCAAAAACAATTATTGCATCACTTTTGTATGACTCATAACTTATTTTTTACTCCCAAATTTCAGCATATCACAACAATATGGAGATATTCATATTGATTTAAGTAGTACTAAAAAACATATGTAGAAGAAATTTATTGCTTTTTCCTTTCCAAATCTTGAATCCAAGATTACAAAAAAAAAAAACAAATTGAACTTTTAGAAAAGTTTTGAAATTCAATATTAAGATACTACTTTTATCCAGAAAAGAGTTAAAGTTGCCCAATTATTGCCTTCAATTAAGGAACTTTTAAATAAGTAATTATTTCAATTACCTTAAATTTAGAATTAGCTGTTACATCATACATTCGACCAATGTATAATATGTGATCGAATGTATGAGTATGTTTGTAAAAAAAAGGGAGAGAAAAAAAGAAGAAGGGATTTTGTGTAATTATTTTCATTATCTAGGGGATTTATGTTTTTTACACATTTTATTGTTTCTTTTTGGGTTGGCTGAGTGCAGAGTTGGGCTGGCTGAAAGGCTGGCCCAAAACTAAAAACGAAAGGTTATTTTATGTCAATGAAATAGTCATAATTGAATAAATTCGGATAAAGTCAAGACGAAATTATCTTTTAATTAATTTAACGAATTTCTCAAATAATAATTTTAAAATAAATATTTAATGAAACTTATTTTTTTACTTTATTTCCTTTTAGATGATAATAATATTAATAATAATAAATAAAAATTAAGAAATTAATCATGTCATCAATTTTTTATTTTCAATCAATGTTGAGAAAAGTAGAATATTTGCAATTTAATCAAACTTTTCACTTTGAATAAATTTTAAAGCATTTTCTTTAATTGATAATTATATAATTAAACACTAAATATATTATTTTCATCTAAATTCAAAAGGTAGGTTTAAAATTTATTGCAAAATAACTAAAAATAAATATTCTAAAACTATTTGAAATTGAGAAATTCAGAAACTAGTTTAAAATTTGGAGGGAAAAAATTAGGTGTCAACACAATCCGAGACATAAGAGACTAAACCATGAAATGTAGACTTCCAATGTATGAAAGCTCACCACCTCAATGTCAACTCACGAACTGACCCCGAATCCGAATCACTGTGCAGAAAAAGTAGAAGTATGGACAATTCCTATATCGCGCGGGGATAGAACATTCGAAGATGGTTAGTGAGGTGAACGCTAGCATGTAACTCGAGGATAAAGAAAACATAATGCCATGATCAACCATTTCAAGATCATTCAAAATCCAATGCACATAATCAAATGCATATATTATATATATACATATATATCACATGTCGGGATAGGAAACAAGGTTTAAAATGCACTTTAAAACTTTAACCTGGATAGTGTAGCTCACTGTCGTATAATTGTATCCATGGGCTATATGGGCCCTAGCTCTTACCCCCTGGTTGGGACCTAGTGTATGTAGTCACATAAACTGGAGAAAGATCATATATATATATATATATATATATATATATATATGCACGGGGGGACAAGAACCCTCCAATCAAATGCTAAGGTGACTTAAGCACCCGATCACGAAATGTGATATGGGGAACTGGAACCCTCTAATCATAATAATATCGATAAGGTAGGCTTGAACCACCTGGTCACGAGCAAGGGGACTCAAACCCTCAAGCCATAATGACCTCCGCATTGAACAATGCAGTATCCAGTGTCGGTCACTTTAGAACTCCACTTCACGACTCAGTTACACAACTCTCTTTCAAAGCCCAATTAGAATATTTAGCACATATTCTCATTTTCATTAAACCAATTACACACTAAGGCATCCTATTGGTATCGTCATACTAACCTCACTTGTAAGCTAATATCATCATGCCATATTTTCTACTCAGCTAACTGGGACTCAAAGCCATAAGTCAAATGATATAAAAAAAATCAATCATTCACGACTCAAACTCATTTAATCAACCGAACCTACAAGGTTCCCATTTCCACCATTTATACATGGGCACCAAGGACTTTCAAGGAAAACATACATATTTTATTATCCTTTTTATACCAATGCACTATTACAAGTGGGTAAACCAAGCTATGTGACAAAAGTCCTTTTTCCTTGATAATTTCACAAACATGTTGAGGGCATATAATTTTCAAAATCATAATTATGGCAAAATCATAAAATTGGGTTTTACCCATGACCCCTCAATTTAATAACCATTTTCATGTACCCACAAGTATAAAATCATATTTAGAGCATGAATGATCATAATTAAACCATAGGAAATTTTTTTTCAACAATAACCATTCATAATCCTAAACCCTTGTTATAAAACCAACATGAATATCTCATGAACAATACTTTAAAACATGTTCTTTTAATAATTTAACAATGAGAGAAGAGTAACATGCCTGAAATATTTACAATTATGGAGAGAAAATCTTGAATTAACCCTTGGATGCTCAACCTTGAGGAAACCCTAGCTTACTTGGCTGGAGAGAATTTGAAAGAGAAGAAGATATGTTTTGATTGTGCTGTCGGTGGGAATAAAGTCTCAATAGGTTTTATAGGTTGTGGGTTATGTTTAGGTCAAGAGGGAGATGTCTAAAATACCCTTATTAAAAGCTAAAAATTAGATTGCCAGTCATTTTGAGTGACCTCACGACTCGTAGAATCATCGTACGACTCGAACCCTATAGTTGTAACCAAACCAGAACCTCCTTGGCTTTTTACTGTGAACCCTACAACTGGCATCCAACGTCTCGTAATGAGACACAATGACTCATAGGCTCAAGTCATAATCTCAACAGTCCAATAAAGGCACTACTCTGGACACATTATGAAATACCCTCCTTACGACTTGTTAAGTCCAGTCGTTATCAAGGCAGTGACTTAGGAAAATCCTTCTGGGCTCATTACGGCCGGGTATTATGACCCATAAAGATACATTATGACTTGTTAGGTGAGTCGTTTCTAAGGCATAAAGCTTAGAACTCAGAAATTTTTTAAGGACTACAGAATCAGGGTATTTCAGTTTTACTGCAGTTAGTGCACTTATGAATTGGGAAACATCATTTACAATAGTAAAGTGATGTTTCAGTTTGTGCCAATACTATACATGATGTACTCTTTTTTTCTTAGATTAGGTTTTATCCCAAAAGAATTTCCTACCAAGGTTATTAATGAGGTAGTGAACAATGTGCCTTACTAGATATGTTCTCATACTATTTGATAAATAAAATATTTGTCCACCAATTAACATGCATTGAAAATATTTGAGATGATTTAAATGTATTAATCACATTCGTGGATTACCCTATAGTTTTGAGACTGGTTGACATAATTAAAGATCTATTTAGCCTCAATAAAAGAATGAAAATCTTATTATGCAAGTATTTATCTTATCCACATGTACTTCGATCTCAATGTGTTATTTGTTTACATAAGGAGACAAAGTTATGTCATGGTGTTCGATAAAGCAAACAATAGTTGACGCTTCTTCAAATGTTTCAAAAATAGTAGTCATCCATGAAGTAAGATAAGAGTGTGTTTGGTTGAGAACAATAACTCAACATATTATGAAAATATGTGGTTTTCTTTGAAAAGAGATATTCCAACTATAATATATGAATACAATATTGAAACTATAGCTAATTTGGAGGGTATACATATTTCACCAAAATTCTTTTTCACTAATGATCTTGAGAAGAAAAGTGAAACAAATGTTCATCAAATTCGATCAGCTGATAAGTTGATGGGTCTGGTTACTAAGGAATTGTTAACATCAATATTTGAGAAGTTGAGATATAAGACAGAACGCATTATCTTCGAGATATCAAATAAAGTTTTCATTGAGTAAAATAAATGTTTCACTTTATTTTATTTATTAAAATTTTGTCCCAATCGTATTTTCCTGGTAAGGTTTTTAATGAGACAAGATTAAAGGCATATTACAGAATGTGTGTACTCTTTTTTCTTCACTAAATTTTTTTTCACAATATTTTTTCTAGCAAGGTACTAATGAAACACATTATCTATTAATAAATATTCAAGAGGGAGTGTTATAAATTATTTCGTCTTGTTGGATGTATTATTAATAATTATGCAACTAGAGGTGTAAATTATACCACAAATGACAATACAACTTGCAACTTGCAAGTTGTATCTTAGTTGTATTTAGTTGTATACAAGTTGATCAACTTGCCCAATTATATATATATATATATATATATATATATATATATATTGAGTGACAAAATCTACTATAAATAGGAAGCTTTTGCCTTCTCATTTGATACACGAAAAAGTGAAGAAATAAAATCTCTCACAAGTATCTTTTCTCTAGTTTTCTAACTTTGTTAATTATTATGTTCTTACTATATTATTTTACAACAATTATATTGGTCTTAAAAATTGGTATATTAATCTGTTTTCTCAAGCATAGCGTCAAGCCAGTTGGGGTGTCGACTCGACTAGGCTCGTATGTATTCAGTTCGACTCAATTGAAGTTTGGTCAAAGCTGGGCTCGTTTGAGTCAGCTTGGCTCGGCGCTCTCTTTGGTCATGTAATGACTACTTTAAAACTGAAATTGATTCATTAATCTTAATAAACTTAGAAAAACATCAATTTAATAATATTTTTTATTATACTTAGCTATAATTTTGTAATTTTAAAATTAATTTCATGCTATTATTTTTTTATATACATTATTTTTCAATATACATTATGGAACTATATTTAAAAATTCAAATCAAAGAAATATAACATTGTATGACTTTTTATGAATTTACTATTGCTTTATTTTTGCTTTTTTATATTTTATTTTTTTACGTAAAATTCTATTTTTTGTTCAACGTCATTTGAATGGAATTCTACAAATGAATTGTAGTTAAGACTATATTGTATAATTACATCAAGTTGAATGCAAATACCAATTTAAACTTATAATGATTATAACTCATATAAAATATCATAATTTATTTATTTTTAATGAAGGAATACTACAGAGAACTAAATATAAAAAAACTGACTCGGTTAAGCTCAATACTAGCCAAAGCACAATTGAGCTCAATTCGGTAGAGCAGGGCTCGGACTTGGCTCGACGCACAGACCTAAGTGACTGTTTGGGATAATTTTTTTTCTAAAAAAAAATACATTTTTTTTAAAAAAATGGTGTTTGGTTAACTTGTAAAGGCGTTTTTAAGAAGAAGCCAAAGCAGTTTTTTTTGTAATTGAGAAGAAGCAGAAACTTTCTGCTTTTCAAAAAAAGTAGAAGTAAAAGAAAAATATTATTTTTTTAATGACAAAAATATCTCCATCACTTGCACACACAAGCGCACACACATATCTATAAATAAAATTTTATACTTCATATTTACATTAAAATTCTTTATTTTATTTTATGATACATACATACATACATACATGCATCCATGCATGCATACATACATACATACATACATACATACATACATACATACATATATAAATATGTATATATATGCGCGCACACACACCTATTATTACTCACTCCTTTCTTTTAGTAAGATCGAAAATACAATTGATGATGATATGGAAGAATATACAACTCTTTATTTTTTACTATTCTCACTTTTTTGATGTTTTTAAGCAATATTTAAATTATTGTGCTAATATTATATTATTATTTAATATTTTTTAATGTATCTATATATAAAAATACTGATTGAAAGTGCTATAGTACGTACTTTGATTAAATAAAATTAAAAATATTATAATTTATATTTAAATTAAATTTTCTCAATAGAATGATTTTAGTAGTAAAAGTCCTTTGATACATTTGTCCCTTTTCATCGTTTATCTTTCAATAACACTTTTTGAAAAGGATTGGTTAAACATAATTTATTTATAAATGTACTTTTCAAAGAAATTTACGAAACACAAATTATTTTTTTTCAAAAACATTTATCTTAAAAGCTACTTTATAAAGGCAAAACTTCACATATAGCTAACTTATACCCCTCCTAATTCACTGGTTATTCTAACTTTCAATAATTACAATCTATAGACAACAATTACTGCCTACATGTATTTAGGGACCATTATACAAAAAATATAAGACTTTTTCTCTCTCTCACTTTTCAGTTACAGTAGCAGTTAATAAACAAAGGGATAGTAATCAACATCCAATATTTTCTCCAACTTTCCCGTAATAATCTCTTTTGATATATATATACTTTTTTAATCTCAATTTATGTGACACAAATATAATTTAGATAATTAATTATTAAAATAATTTTAATTTTTAATTATTGTGATTTATAATACTATTTCTTCTATTTCAATTTAAGTGACACTGATATAATTTCAAAAGTTAACTTATGTGGTAGTAATATAATTTCGATAGTTAATCAAATGTTTTATGTTGACATATCGTTTGTGTCTATTTTATAAAATATTATTAATTTTCTAACGCGGTCATAATAATTAATTAGGGGTGATATAATAAAATCACTATTGAAGCAGCGAAGAACTCATGTCTTAAATGACTTATAATAACTAATTAGAAGTGATATAATAAAATTACTATAAAAATACTTGTGAAAAAAGCATAACTAGACATCATATAACACATCAAGTTAATTTTAAAAATCAAAAGTTAATTTATTATTTTTTGTCAATTTTTTTATTTTTTTTATTAAATATTATAATCTTTTTAATACTTAAATAACCTATAGTAATTAATTTGGGTAATATAGTAAAATTATGATTGAAGCAGCTGAAGCAGGCATGTCGATAATTTTATTTTTTTATTTAATATTTCAATTTTTTAATACTTAAATAACATATAGTAATTAATTAGGGGTAGTATAGTAAAATTACGATTGAAGCAACTGAAGCAAGCAACACAATGTCGAAGACGTGCCTGCTTATTGCCAATATATATATATATATATATGTATATATTTATACAACTATATACAATTAAGACATGTATATACATAATTATTATATATACAAAAAACTCAAACGTACTGATAAAAATATACAAATAAATTTACTTTATGACTAACAAATTCAGAGATACAAAACAATTAAATGTATATGTATATACATTTGTACAAATATGTACAGTGGCAGATCCAGGATTCTATGTTTGTGGGTAGTTACTTCTGTAACATAGAATTATTTAAACATGGTACTCTATTGGTCCCATATTAGTTGATCTCATCCTACTAAAAATACATTTTTTCAAATTATTTGTCCACTGACTAAATCAAGATTAAATTAATTAAAGTTTCTCTATTTTATCCTTATAATTAATATTCTATGGAAGTGTAAAACTAAGTTTATAACGTTCCAAAAAAGTATCTTAAGGGGTAAATTAGTAAAATTATCCTTCTTATTTATGATTACTTAAAAAAAGTAAAAACTTGATAACTTAAGAAAAGTAAAAACTAAAAGTGATCAACTAATATGATACGGAGAGAGTAGTTTAAAAGTTAATGAAAGAACTACAATTAATAGTTACTATTACAAAAATATCATTTTTTTTAGGAAAAAATGAATTGGTTTGAAGGTTTTTTTTTTTTCACAAATAACAAAAAAAATCTTAAAATAGAACAAAAGAAATGATTGGATAGTGATATTTTTTTCACAAGAAGTTACAAAAACATAAAAGGAAAATATAAAGTAAATTTAATTACAGTATTATGCAAAGAAAGTGAAACAAAAAGAGACTAAAGAAAAAAAGGAGAAAATATCAAAGCGTCTGATGTTTCATGCACCTTCCTTTTTTAACAACCTTCATTCCAGCGAGCGAACTAGGATACATATTAGTAGGGATGGAAATATAGCAATACGAGTGTGGTACAGTGAGGGTTTAAGTGTGTGGGGCTGGGAAGGTTGAGATAAGTGTGGTTACGGTGCGGTGCGGTGTGGATCAAAAGTAAAAATAATTTATTTTTTGCGGGACAGGTTTGGGGGCAGGGGGAAAGGTTAGGGCTTTAGACATTAAAATTAGTGAAAGTCTTTCTACTGAAAGTCGACTCTCATCTCTCTCATTTCTTACTCTTTGTAGCAAATTGGAACTTAGAAGCTAATCTATTTTCTCCAAGTGACAAGTTTCAATACTTTTCTACGTAATTAAACCCTCTTCCTCTCTCGCCACTTCAAAATCTCATCTTGTTTTCCCTGTTCTTTTCCTATTTTTGGTCCCCAGTTACTAATTTCTCCACATTATCTCACATTTTTCTTGTTGTTTGGCTTCTTGTTTACAACAATTTTTTTTTATCTCAAGTGATAAATTTTGAGTATCTATGACTTGGGTCTCTTTTGTGTTACTCAATTCTTCAAAAAATAACTTGGTTGTTCAATGAGGCATATTAACTTTTTATGATTAGATAGTTATTAAACGACCCTAGTTCATATGTTTAGCTTCTATAGAAGGGGAATTTTGATACTAATAACATAAAAATAAAGGCCACTGGAAGATAATGACAACTGGAATTAACCAACGAAGATAATGGCTACTGGAATCAAAATTTGACTTCTCTCTCTGTATGTCATTTTTTTTCCTTCTTAATTGTTCTTGATGCAATTTGTAAGAACTTTCTTGGGTTATTTTGATCTGATTTATTGTAAAATTTGTGTGCTTATAGACAACTATGGAATCTCATGACAAAGAAAATATAGTTGATTCATTTTAAAGTACCCTCCTTAGAAAAAACTCAACCAACTGGGGGATCAAAGGTTTTCTCAAATGAATGAAATTTTTGAATTTTGAAAAAAGAAAATTGAAGTCTAAAGAATGGAATCATTTAAAATCGGTGATGTTTGATGGTATTCACTATGATATTTGTAAGTATTGCAATGCTTGTATCAAATCAAGTAGAACTTGTGGTACATAGGCTATGAGAGAACATATTCGTAGATGTCCTATAAGGCAAATAGTATAGAAAATAAGAGTGTCCTAATAAGTCAGTAATTTTCAAAAGTATGTGAAATTAAGATAGAATTGGAAGATTGGGCTTAAAAGTTTTGATCCTTTAATTAAGTCTATAGGATCGGCAATGTTGTTGAAATTTAAGAAATATTGGAATAAGATGCATATTTTGATGGGTATGGCTGCTAACTTTGACCCAAGGTACAAGATGAAGTTAGTGGAGTTCTATCTTCCCCAAATTTATGAAGAAATAGTTGCTGCAATTAAGATTCAAGAAGTTCGAATCCAATGATTCGTTCTTTTTCAAGGATATAAAAGTAGAGTATCTACTTCATATGATGCATCTAGTTCTAATGAAGTTTCTTGTGTTGTTGAGGGAAATCAATTATCTAGATTTGATAGGTTTGTCACTTCTAGTAGGGCTAATGTGGACATAAGATCTGAGTTGGATTTCTACCTAGACGAAAGTGTGTTA